>NC_054706.1:2335279-2635279 GCF_016097555.1 Gigantopelta aegis
CGGAGGCCACACCCGGTATTGACTCCAGATGACCTTGACCTTGGTGGTGTGTCCTATCACTTACTCACAATGGACTAGAGTGAATTGTGAACAATCCTGCAACATTTGGTAATTATCGGACTCACCATTCAATAATTAAATCAATTCTCCAAATGTTACGACAATGTGGTTTTGCGTTTCTTCTTTTGAAGAGTATATATATATATATATATATATATATATATATATTATATGTATAATACAATACAATACTAACAATCCTGTTATCTTTTCTTTTTTTCTAAATTCTTGACTGGTTTTAATACGGATTTTCATATTTTGTCACAGAGCCCTTTATAAATATCTACACATTTACAAGCGTACAGAATGTATTAATTTTATTCTGCCCCTCTCACACCCATATAATTTTATCGACCCTGTTGTTTGTGTGTGTGGTTTGATTTTTTTTTTTTTTTTTTTTTTTTTTTTTGATTGTAAGCTCGAAAACATGTTGATACTTGAGAAGATCTTTGTGTACTAAAATTGCCATGCCACTACACCGACTTCTTTCACATAGACACCTAGTTAAAGTGAAATAAGTCTAGGCGACGGAAATGGTGTGTTGGATTGCCTATACCAAACAGTTATCTCTCGATCCACACCCCTCCCCACCCCATGTGATTACCATGAAACAGTTATAACGGCCATATCGGCCGCGGAGATGAAAAAGTTAAGTCATCCAACTTAAAGCTTTTTAGGATATGGGTTCGCAACCTGGCACCGGCTCCCGCAGAGAGCGAGTTAGTACAACGAGTGTCCTCTAGTTGTGGTCTATACGTTGAAAGTGGCCCCAGTGTTCTTCTGTTATGGCAATGTCAGATTTGTCAATACAAAATAAAACACATATTAAAAAGTAAAAACCATTATAAATCATTATAAATTTATAAAATTAACATCAAATAAACCAGCCATTTAACACATGGCAAGAACATAAATTGAAATTTTAACAGAATGCCGCCAACTAAATAGGGCGGAGAATGTAAATTTGCAATTTGTGTTTTGCTCGTCAGTAAAATGTATTTCTTTTTATTCTTAAGACTATCCAGAAATTCAAAATGGCCATCATTTTAGGATATTTTACATATATATTAGGGGTGTTTTTTTTTTATAATAAAAAGCGGTGTTTTTAAATGACTATTTGACGACATTACGTAAACCACACAAGCTACCGGGTGTTAGAGAAAAATGACGGGCAGGAGGGATTTAGCTCACTCAGTTGAGAGCTCGTCTGAGGTGTGTGCGTCGCAGGATCGAACCACCTCAGTGGATCCATTCAGCTAATTGGGGTTTTTCTTGATCAAACCAGTGCACCACAACTGGACAAAGGCCGTGGTATGTGCTTTCCTGTCTGTGGGAAAGTGAATATAAAAGACCCCTTTCCTCTGATGACTACGAGTCAGAATTACCAATTGTTTGACATCCAATAGCCGATGATTAATCAATGTGCTCCAGTGGAGTCGTTAAACAAAACAAATTTCTTTTTAGAGGTAAATAACGATCAATACGGACACCTTAACATTATTAATAAAACGGTGTTAACAGCTGTCAAAGAGTTACATTCATGAAAAGACGTCAAACATCACTCATCATCTTCAAAACAGACAAAAGCAAACATTATAGTCCCAACATGGAAACAGCTGTGATAAACATAAACCAACATTACACAAAAGTATCGACTCAAAATGAAAACCACAATGCTCGTAGATTTGTAAACATTATCACAGATGCATATAGAACGAATTTTAAAACATTTACAAGATACTATTATACTAAGTACTTGTGTCGTCTTGCACCACGACGAGGAACAGCGCTCGCGGGGAGGGGGGGGGGGGTAGAGGGTGGAGTCTCAGAACAGACGGATTACTCACGTACACATCATCATACATATAATATATACTCGCCTCGTGAAATAAAGGTCTTGTTCACCATAGAATTTTATCTGTGTGTATATAAACAAATAAGTATTTATATATAATATAATATTATATATCAAAATATATATTCAAATTACCCAAACACCTACGTATCTAAACAAATAATTATTTTTAAAATATACACTGCACACAGCATGACATCAGCTTTTCTGATGACTCATCAGGAACAAGTTCAAGTTCAAGTTCAAGTTCTTTATTGCTTTAAGTTTTTACAACAAAATAATAAATATGTAAAGGATTATGTTGGTGAGTGATTTAGAAACAACAACAATAATAATAATAATAATAATAATAATAATAATAATAAATAATAAATATATAAATAAATAAATAAATAAATTAAGGTTATATTGACTTATATTATTAAATACATATAAGTCATTATTAAGTATACTGAGATACACATGTATTATTGGTTTAATATACATGTAATCGAATAGTACTATACTGAATAAATAGAAGTTATGTTAATATTAACCAATTTGCTCCAATAGCTGATCTCTAACGGCATTTGCTTTAAATAAATATTTTCCGAGATTATTAAGTTCTTTAGCTTTGTCAGAGCTGGGTAAGTTTAAAAACGCTTGGACGTCTATGGTAATATGTTTTAATAAATTTCATTCTTAAATCATTATATAGTGGGCACTGGAGGATGAAATGATACTCGTCTTCTATTTCATTTTTGTCACATAGTGTACATTTTCTCTCTGATCTTTCAATATTTCTATACCTGTAAAATTCTATATTTAATTTATGTGCACATATTCTGATTTTAGTTATTTCTTTTAAATGACGAGCGTCCAATGGTTTTCTAAGATAATCTTGTAATATGAAATTATTTAACAAGTGTTTGTATAGACTTCCCTTTGGAGTTATCATTATTTTACTGTAACATTGTTGCTTGGATATGTCAGTTATCCTTTCTCTAATTACATTGTAAACATTGTTATGAACATGTGCTAAGTTCCATATATAATTTAAACCTAGTTCGTTTAGTGCCTGTTTGACCTTAATTAACCAGTCATGTTCATACTGAACCATTTCCTCATATATAGCTCTTAATATACAGTTATTTGTGTTACGCAGCTTTATCCAATATTTAAAAATCCATAATTTTCTTATAATTTGCATTGAGAATTGTCCTAATTCACTATAAACAAAATCATTACAAGTTCTTTTGTGTACCCCTAATAGTCTTTTACAGAACTGTATATGAATGTTTTCAGTGTCTTAGCCAGGATGAAAACCCCACACTTCAGATCCGTAACTAAGAATACTATTAACATAGGTGTCAAACACAGATAGCAGTGTTTCAATATTAAAATAATTATAATTACACACTTTAAGTACTGAAAATAAAGCTTTTTGACCTTGTTCTGCTACTCTCTTATGTGTACGACTAAATTTTCCATTATAAAATAATAATATGCCTAGGTAATTAAATTCATCCACCACGTCTATATGGCAACCGTTATAAAACCATTTCTTATTTTCTCGCACTTTTTCTCCATTTCTAAACACCACAATCTTTGTCTTAGTTGTATTTACAGTCAAATCCCATTTAAGAGTATAATCAGATAGTGAATCAAGCATTTTTTTGTAGTCCCTCTGGCGTTTCAGCCAGTAGCACCATGTCATCAGCATACATTATTAAAAATGTTTAGCATTTGTATCTCAATATAAGGAAAATTATCTGAAAGCAACTGTATTTCACAATCATTCACATACATAGAGAATAATATTGGAAATGAAACTTCTCCCTGAAATAAACCGTTTTTGCATATAAAAAAGTCTGAAAGTTACATTATTATATTTTACACAACATTTAACATTGTCGTATATAGACCGTATAATAGTAACCATTCTAGCCTCGACGCCCTGTTGAATTATTTTATACCACGGGTTTTATCTATTAACAAAATCAAAAGCTAACAATAAAAGCGATTTCGATTCTTCAGTGTTCTATGTATTAAGTAGTGTAGAGTAAATATGGCAGCTATAGTGGACAGATCTTTTCTAAACCCAAACTGTGTGTCTGAGATAACATTATTCTTTCTATCGAAATCTATTAATCTGTTATTTAGGATAGAGGTAAATAATTTTCCCAAACAGCTAAACAGAGTAATTCTTCTGCAATTATCTGTATCATTAACATTTCTCTTTTTTAAAACAGGTACTACAACCAATTGACCAAGCATGTGAGAAATGACCTGATTTGTAAACATTATTAAACAGCAGATGTAGACACGGCATCAAAACATCCTTACAAGTAATAAAATATTCGTTTAAAACATTATCATACCCACAGGCTTTATTATTCTCCAGGCCGTGTATCGCATCACATATTTATCCCTCAGTTTTGTCTCTGTCTAAACCGCTAAAAGACGAGCTTTCAACATGTGCCTCTTGGTTAATGTTCGATTCATTAGAAACGAGTTTAAAGGAATGATTATAGAAGTCATCATTACTCAGCTCTGACCTGGTATTTTGTTTAAAGGAATGATTATAGAAGTCATCATTACTCAGCTCTGACCCGGTATTTTGTTTAAAGGAATGATTATAGAAGTCATCGTTACTCAGCTCTGACCCGGTATTTTGTTTAAAGGAATGATTATAGAAGTCATCGTTACTCAGCTCTGACCCGGTATTTTGTTTAAAGGAATGATTATAAAAGTCATCATTACTCAGCTCTGACCTGGTATTTTGTTTTCGTTTTTTAAAATGTTTGTAAAATCTCTTTGGGTTATGTTTACGTAAATAATTTAGCGTATTACCGTGTTGACACTTGTATTGCTTTTCTAATTCATATTCCAATTTTTATAGATTTTTTTAATACGAACAAGTTCAATACGATTTTCATTAGTTTTATTAGCATGAAAGATTTGGATAGCTCTTCTGTACTCGTGATATCGTTGTTTCAGTGTTTCATTAAACCAGGGTTTATCCTCACGTTTATCTCTAATCTGTCCTCTCCCTTGGCTGTTAGTTTTACCAGTAGTAACGGAACAGTGAGGTAGGATCAGTTCATTCAGTTCATTTGTAAATTTATCTATGCATGTATTGATATTTTCCTGGCTAGTGTCATTTATGGTACATATATTTATAAAATTATCCATATTATCTGCGATTTTATTAACTATGGCTTGGTTGTTTTCTTCATTCCATTTTACGCTAACAAATGTCTCTTCATCTAATACACCATTAACAATATCTTTGCCTGGATAATATAACGTAAAGCAGACTGGCGAGTGGTCAGAAAAACAATTAAAATTACCCGACTTAAACACTTGGATTAAATCGAAACAGGGTTCATTTAACAGTACATAACCAATTAGACTAGTACCATTTGCATTATAAAAAGTAAAATTTCCTTTTCTGTCTCCAGAATGTCTACCATTTAAAATATGTAGTCCAGTGGTCTTGCACAGAGTTAAAAGTTTCCTTCCAAACTGATCAATAGTCTTCAATTGTCTTCACCGTTTCTTGTTATTATATCAACATCAGGTATGTAATCTGCAATGTTTGATAATATATGAACGAATACTTGCCTCAAAAGAAAAGAGGTTTTGTGTGGACAAGTCATCTGATTCTGATGCACCATCATCAAACAACGAACATGGAGCAATACCACCAAATAAGGTCACATACAATCAGGGGTGGGTCAAAGAAAACAAGGATTTCACGAGTCAGGGTATTTTTTTCACATTATTATTTTGTTCAATTGGTGATTTTATTTATCATATTATTATTAACAAAAGTAAAATAACTTTTTTCACATGAAATTTTGTTTAAGCGGTGATTTTATTAATACGTACTTCTACTTGTATTCCTTTTTGAATGTTTGTTTCTAAATGTTTTCTATTTACAAACTTTCTCCTTTTTTAATAAACATGTGATTTGCAAAACTGAAATGTTTTAGAAGTGATGGTTCTTTCAGAATAAAATTCAAATTAATTTGATATACCGTTGGTTGTAAATGACGCATTTAATTCAATCATGAATAATTGTCGTCACTACCACTATTTAAGCAAATAACTAAAACACCTAATATGCTATAAATACCGCAAATATACAAAGAAACCGTAAATAAGTTTCATTGCATTAAAAAAATTCGACATCTTAACTACTGATCAAGAAAAACAGTTTTTCTTCACTATCTCAGCTTTTAAAAATTGATTTTAATGCACTTACGTCCTTCTGGCTCTTACGCGACGATATATATCTCATGGTCTCATTGCAATCTACGAATAAATGTAATATGGTTTCAGGATAATTACTACATAAATTGCACATATTCGAATCGACGTAACGAATCATAAAAAAAAAAAAAAAAATTAGTGGCTACAATTGTTTGAACTAATATGTATACTGGAAGTTGGTTGGGTTTTTTCCGTTATTAAATATTCTCCATATATTATTAACTCATTTGAACCCAATTTGAATTATTTACAATCTTCGTATCCACGAGCTTTTTAAAGCGATCATGAATTACTAACGTTTATCATTTTGAGTTCTACTTTATAGTCTTCATTTAGATCACATTTTAATTTTTGAGGTTTATTCTGCCAAATAAATTTTAAAAATAGTGTACATGTGTATTTAGAGTTTTTAAAAACATTTCTCCTGATATTAAAAGATGTGTTATAATTGGTATTATTAATGTTTTAAGAACAATTATTCTACCTCAGACTGTTAATTTTCTTATAGACCATCTTTTCAATGAATTTTGAAATTCTGGTAGCTTAGGGTTGAAATTAAGTTCGTTAATATTTTCCAAGTTGACTGGAAAGTTGATACCAAGTAAATTGAATTGGGTAGCGCCCCATTCTAACTTTTATCGTATATGGTGATAAACATCTTTAGAACATTTTTATTGCCTATCCAGATAGCTTTTGACTACTATAAATAACTGTAAGGATTTCACACATATGAAGATATATGGCAGCCCCTTTCGGATACAAATCCATGTTGTATTACTCTAGAAAAAGAATTGGTATAAAACGTTTTGATCCAGTTTTTAATAGATGATTTAAAACTGAATATATCAAGTATATGATTTATGCAAATAATCTCGTAAAATGTTTTTTGATGTAGAATTCCGTCGATGGATCCATTAAGCTATATCTCGTTCCAGTCCAGTTATTGTATGATTTAGATTTTTGGTCAAAAGTGCATAAATAAATAATAGATAAATAATGAGGGAAATGCAAAATGTACGCTACGATAAAACCTGCTACTCAAAACAAGCTATTTTTTAGGAAATAGGTTTCAGTAAAAAATACTCTTTGTTAAAAACTTCATAATTACAATGTTTAAATAAGGTAAAACGTTCTATTTCAGACTTGTTTCGCAATA
Source organism: Gigantopelta aegis (assembly GCF_016097555.1). Lineage (NCBI taxonomy): Eukaryota > Metazoa > Mollusca > Gastropoda > Neomphalida > Peltospiridae > Gigantopelta > Gigantopelta aegis. The sequence continues at coordinate 2,342,608 of NC_054706.1, forward strand.
TATTTTAACTCCATTGATAGTTAATATTTTTCTGTACTTTCAAACTATAACTATAATATTTCATATTGATAATTAACCAGTTTATAAAGTTACGGCTGAACTGAATATAAATTCCAGTTTCAAAATAAAACAAGACAAGACATGTATTTAGTTATTGAGGCCACATGACCAAGATAACTATTTTTAAAAGAAATGAATCGTGTGCTACTTGTGTGCAAATTACAATACATATTCAATTTAAAGTGGAATATTTCTTTTTAGAAACAAGTCTATTCCTTTAATACACTTCAAGTTTTCTCTTCAAGGATTTACTATACAATATTCTGATATGAAATATTTTCTGATAAAACTATAATATGGACATAAATGATATTCATCTTCAATTTGATTGAGATTACACTTTGTACAGATAGTCTTGTACAGATAGTCTCATTTCTTTCTATAACTGGGTTATATCTGCTTTTTAATACTTTTAATTTATGTGACAAACACCTAAAGTTAGAAAACATTTCCAAGAGATCTTTATTTTGTGACAAATATAATATATGCTAGTATACTAAAATAGATTTATAAGAAGAATATGCATTCAAAAAAAAGACAAGAAAAGTATTAATTTTATCATGCCAATGTTGAAAATTAATGTCTTTTCATATCTGTACCAAGCTAGACATACATAACTTGATACTGCCACATTCTTGAGCAATCCAAACATACGAAAACCTTGTTTGAAACTAGTGTTCTTATACATAATATCCAATAATGTTTTCCAGTTTAATGGTAACAACATAGCATAACAAGCTTTGGGATATCTGGATGAATCCATATTGAATTATATACACCAATATTTTACACAACGGCTAAACTATTTCACAAACAATTGATATCTACCTCTTTTCCAAAATACAGCATTTGATTATACTCAATTTGAAACTATTAATTACCTTTAAAAAAAAAATTCGCACTTTTTCAATAGAATCACTATATTTGAGAACAATATATTAGTAGTTAAATAGGTGTTATTTTAGTATCAACTACATTCAGGACAATACCATGATAATACAGGGTATTTCTTAAATAAAGTAAAAATAGAAAAACAGGCTTTTCTTGCCTGAATAGTCAAAGACTCGCAAGCCTTAGACCATTTCAAACGAGAAGAAATACCAAGATACTTATAATATAATATTCCTCTGAGATTACTATTACTCATATATTTTATAAATTCACTAATACATTTTTTAAACAAACCTCAAGTTCAAGTTCTTTATTTCTTTAAGTTTTTACAACTTATCAGCATAATACAATGTACAATAAAATAATAACTGGACTTAACATACACCCTTGACGGACACCACTAGATGTAGTAAAGGGATATGTCCTAACATTCTTTAGACACAAGTTTTTACTTTTCCATACATATGTTTTAAAATGTTAAATATTTCACCTTGAATACCCCCACATATGCACCGTATTCAGCTACTTGTTCCTGTCTACCAAGTCCAATGCTTTACGAAGATTAATAACAGCAACATAAAATATTCGATGTCTAAGTTTTCTAAGGTATACTTGACACAACGCCTGAGGTGTAAATATATGATGTATTGTGGAATAATCATTTCGGAAACCTGCCTATGCTAGATGGATACTATTATTACAGTCAAGTAAAATCCTAATCCTGGTTTCCAAAATAGAAGTAAATAATTTTCCAATATGTAATAGTGAAATACTTCTAAAATTATTTCTATCTGTAATATCTCCTTTCTTAAACAAATGGAATAATTAAACCCACATTCCAAGAATCTGGGAACTATCTAAACCATTATTAAATAACACCTTTAGATATGTTTAGTAATTACTAATGCATTCTAAATAATAATAATAATAATAATAATAATAATGTTTAAAATCCAGTTTCAGTCAATATCCCATGAGTAATTTACCTTGTTACAGTCAAATAATAGATATTGCAACGTTTCAAAAGAATTGTTGCAGAAGTTACAAGCATTAGAATCCACATAATGTATCATGTGTAAAAATGTATCTGTAGTTAGGATTCTATGAATTATTCTGTATTGAAATCACGACAGAGTTGTGTCTTTCACACGTCGAAAAGGAATGACAATATTTTTCGTAATTCCTTTGTATCGTATATATATTCACCATTTGCATATTTGTATTGTGTTTTGGGAATTATGTTTTGGGAATTTAACGTATCATACATACATATATTTACAACCATGTTTTTCTTTTAATAAATATTTTAAACGGGAAAACGGGATTTTGTTTAGAATTGTGAACGTGTCGTCGTTTATGTTTTCTAATTTGTTTATAAATGATTTAATAGCATTTGTTAGTGAAGCATATTCTAGAAATTTGTATTTATATATTTTGTTATTTAAACTGTTCGACAGCATAAACGTTGCCTTGTTCATTTAATAAATCATTTATAAATGCAAAAAAGTAACCTTGCTTGTTTAATAAATCATGTATAAATTTAATGCCGCTGTTGATATAATGTGTGTATATAAATTATGTTATCCCAGATATTAATGCTTAAAATATCATGAACATGTTTGTGCTTTTTTATGCTTTTGTATCTCTATCCAGCTAAACGAGATATCTTTCCAAAACATTTTTCGAATGAGTTCTGTTTTTCACGTTAAGAATGAGTTCTGTTTTTCACGTTAAGAATAATCGTCTTGTGTAATCAAGTCTTTTAATGACATGTTTATAACTAATTTAGACAAAGTGATCCATTGTGTAATCAAGTCTTTTAATGACATGTTTATAACTAATTTAGACAAAGTGATCCATTGTGTAATCAAGTCTTTTAATGACATGTTTATAACTAATTTAGACAAAGTGATCCATTTTGTAATCAACTCTTTTAATACCATGTTTATAACTAATTTAAACAAAGTGATCCATTTTGATTTATACAAATATATTTTGCGAATTCATGTACATTATAAGACCGTTATATAATTAATTATGTCTATCATTTTAATACCACATCTTTTGTAATCTTGCATTTTCAGATTTCGTTTCAATTTTTAAGTATTGCTCTGCAAGATAATTTTTTTAAATAATGAACATTATTTTCATATTTATCAGTTTTTCATTTGGATTCTATACCGCTATTAATAGATGAATTAGCTTTGCCGTTATTAACGTTTTCGGAACTGTTATGCTTCCAAAACGTTTAATTTTCTGACAGGCCATACTTTCATTAATTTTTCGATTTGTTTTATTTCAGAGTCATAATTCAATTCGATTATCTGTTCCATGTTAACCAAAAAGTTGATAACAAGTAAACTAAATCTTGTTGCGCCGAACTCCAACTTCCACGGCATAAATACTTTTCTTAATACACGTACTTCTGTTAGTTTCCAAATTAGAGTTAGAATAATGTTTAAGTTTGCATACACATACATACATACATACATACATACATACATATTCGATGTTTTAAAATCTGTTGTTATTATAATATAATTATGTTAATTCTATTTTGCAAATAAAGGTCCTGGAATTACTTGGATTTCAAGTTTCAAACATAATTTGTAGATTTTTTCACTATCCTCAATTTATTTTCCTCTCAGTCTAATAAACTTTCCTTTTAATTTTTTCTTTTAATTCTAATTAATTAATTTTACTTTTCTTCTAATAATTCCAATTTAATCATACTGTTATCATTTTCTAGAGCACTTATGTAAATAAAATAATTGCTTTTTGGTTTTCTTTTTAAAAGCCGAATATGAAATAATATTTTTCTTGTTTTCTATTAATAGAAATTCCAAGAAACATTGATGATTAATGCTGAACTGAATATTTTCCTTGTTTTGCATTAATAGAAATTCCAAGAAACATTGATGATTAATGCTGAACTGAATATTTTCCTTGTTTTCCATTTAATAGAAATTCCAAGAAACATTGATGATTAATGCTGAACTGAATATTTTCCTTGAGTACCGTATTTCACTGATAGTTTCTAAATTATATACGGGGACTGCATTTCTTTTGTTAAATCTTTGTATTTTTATCGAAGTAGTGAATTGTTGAATTTCCATGTCCTCTATCCCAAGTTAAAAATGTAGACCATAATTCCAATCCACCCCTATAAAGATAGAGGGATTTTCACATTTTGTTGTTGTTGTTGTTGTTGTTTTGTTTGTTTTTTGTTGGTGGGGTTAGTTTAAACAATATTTTATTCCATTTACTGGTGGGATTGGTCGACAGGCTACAAGCCTATATTAGGACCTTTCCCTACAATTTTTTACAAGCAAACTGACAAGATGACAGACAAAGTACAATTAATAACTAACAATAATAATAAAACATAATAGTAGATGAATAACATAAAAGTGAGCTACAGAAAGGAAAGGTACATACATAGAAATAATAAAGGTAGAGAAATGTAACAGTGCTATTAAGTTTCAAACGTTTAGTGCTTACAATAAAGTCATGAACGGATTTTAAAATGTTTATATTTTCCTGATCAGTTAAGTGTAAATCGCCAAATAATAAAATGTTATAGTTAACATGTTGTTGTTGAGGGTTGGGGGTTGTTGGGGTTTTTGTGTTTTTTTCTTGTATGTTGGTTGTGTGTGTGTGTGTGTGTGTGTGTGTGTGTATGTGTGTGTATTTCAGGGGGAGGGGGCTTTTTAAAATCCTCTCTCTCTCTCTCTCTCTCTCTCTCTCTCTCTCTCTCTCTCTCTCTCTCTCTCTCTCTCTCTCTCTTGTGTGTGTTGTTTTGTGTTGTGTTTACTTGTAAATGCATATTCCTAGCATGCTGCCCCCACTCCACTAACACACACTCGAGGAACAAGACGTCAGCTCTATTCGTTATTCCTTACAAGTTTGCGGACAATTTAACATACACGGTTTCATAATTATGTCTTCTGCATTATGCACTATTGAAAGCGATTTGATAATATTATAACAATATCAGTTAATACAAGTAATTCAACCAAATGCCTTCTCAGAAAACACGAGCTCCTCTAATTCCAAGAAATCTGATCAATCAATACCTTCTATTTTAGGTCGTCTCACTTGAAGACCTTGCATAAATTATAGATTTACGGTTAACCGTGTAATGGGCTTTTACGTGTTGACACACCATGGCGCGTTTAAAGGGCCGAGCGCCCGCAAACAATTTGACTGGTACCATCGTCTTCTATCGTAGCACATGTACGTTCAAAAACCAGTTTGACGAGCGACCGTCTTCGCTCGGCCTCCCGAACACGCCTTAGTATCCTATTATCTGCAAAACACATACAAGCCGCCTGTGTAGCATGCGTGTACAACGTGTAGGTAACAAACTATTATCTACCGGTGGGGTGGAATGTAAATTAGGTCTGGCGCAAACTAAAATGGGGTGCTCTCCATCTTGACAAAACAGGTCAGTTAGAAACTAAAAGGATACCTTTACTTATGTTTTACATGAGAATTAGGCACTGCCCCTGCCGCACCCCCACTAGTGATGACCCTGATGTAGCAACACGTACAGACTTCATGACGCCTTCGTTTATTTGTTGATTGAAGGAAAGGAATGTTTTACACCACTGGAACACATCTCACAACATGACTGTGTCTAACTAATATTGTTCATCAGGAGAGTTTATGACATAGATAAACAACGTACTTTTACGAAGAGATAACGTGTTGTAATTTTGTGAACATAACACATCGATATTTATTACCCAGCAGGCATTCATAACGGGGACAATAAAAATCATAATTTCTCACTGAGAAATTATCATGCATTGGTCTAACGGACAATAATAGTGGATGATTTGACGCTTACAAACCAATGACCTTGTCGGTACTAAATATGACGTCATCACGATTTGGCAAACACACGCAATGACGTCATGTAGTTTAAAGAGTTTGCGTTTACGGCTGTCTGTAAAGCTCGTGTCAAGTGAAAATTATTTCACTCGGGACATACATTTGATAATAACTGGTAACTCGTTTATTATCTTCTGTATTCGCTGAGGGTGTCTGTGAAGAGAGGAAAGCACGTACCACGACCTTTGGTGTACCCAGTGACTGGAATTGTGGAAAAGACACGAAGATGATCATTATGATAATGATGATGATGACTATGATAATTGTGACTATCATGATGACGATCATTATTGTGACGATCATAAAGACGATCGTGAGGATGGCGATAATGATCACGATGTTGATGATGACGATGACGACGATGATAATAACGATGATGAGAATGACGACGATGATGATGATGATGTAGCGAAAACTTGCGGCTACCACATAGGCTACATGTTATTTATATACACTTATCCAGAGGCAGGACAGCACATACCACAACATTTGATTATTGGGCTGCGGAACACTAATCAGTGTATGTGGCCTATAAATGCGCGCCCAGCTAGTGGGGAAAGCGATATAGCTCAGTGGTAGAGCACTCGCCTGAGGTTGCAGGACTGATTGCCTTAAATAGACTCGGGGTTTTTTCCCGACCCAACCCGTATCCACGACTGGTATATCAAAGGTCGTTATATGCACGATCCTGTCTATAGGAAAGTGCATATAAGAGTCCCTTGCTGGTTTATTGGTAGCAGAAGCCGTATGTGGCAGTACAGAGTGTTTTCTCTTTCTATCGACCAACTGTACAAATAGTGACATGTAAGACACGTGCAAGACACCAGATATCGGTCGTATAACATGTGCTGAGAAACCAGTAAACAAATAGGCCTTTACTTTTCTTTCCACAGACAGGATAACACATACCACTGCTTTTAATAAACTAGTCGTTGAGCACTGGTTGTACAGTAAATAATTAAAGGAATAAACGTCATTTGAAAACTTTTTATATTTTTTTTTTATCATTTATTTACCTGATAAAAACAAACAAATATTAAATACTTACTTACCTTTTGTTTTGTGGATTGTGACCTTTGCTTCGGTTTGGTATCCATTACAACATTGTATCACTCGAACGAACCTGTTAGTATATCCAATAATGTATAGCCGTACAAGACAGAACCAAGGGGTATTTATACAAAAATCGTTTTACATGAATATCACAAAAACAGCCAATTCATACATCCATACCCGTCATAAGGCAACAAAGCACGCACATCACAATATTGCATGTGGTTCAGGAGAAAAGCCAAAGTAGACAACCCATTTCGTGTTAACGTGAACCTGCGTAAAGAGCGAAAACCATGTTTCGGTTTTGAAAGAAAACAGCCATGTTTCGGTTTTGAAAGAAAACGGCCATGTTTCGGTTTTGAAAGAAAACGACTATTTTTCATTTAATGTAAAAGCTTTTAATAAATGTTTAACTGTTATAGTTTCGTTATTTAGTTCCATGAAATTTAACACATTTTTACTGTATTTCCGTCTTTGTCACCTGTAGTGGTACGACACATCTAAATTTATTATACGTTTTAATATTTACAGAGTCTCGTGTATTTTGAAAATATCATTCACCCATGAACGTCCATAACTACAGTAGTGAAACCAGGAGTTCGCTAAATGGAAACAGGCAGATGCACGAACTACTAAGAACTCATATGAACATATTGGGTGTTGTGTAAAACTATAAAATACTTGGATATTTTTTGTAAGATGTTTAAAAAAAATATATATATATAAATCTATATGTATGTATGTATATATGTATGTATGTATACTGAGAGGCATAAATAACGCAATGGGTATTTCACGGATTATTTTCTTACAGAAATGTCATATCATATATATCAAGCATGTGGACAAAATGTCATATCCTATATATCAAGCATGTGGACAAAATGTCATATCCTATATATCAAGCATGTGGACAAAATGACATATTAGTAATAACAGTAAGTAAAAGAGGATTTTGTTTAAATCGGGGGAAAAAATGGAATAAAATGCATTTCAAGCAAAAACCATAACTTGGTGTTTATTACAAAACTACAGTATTGCATATGAAAATCTTTATGCACATGCTTTGCCTGCACTGGTCACCCTACGAAAGCAACCATTATTTTGATTTCCTGCCATTTTTCAGTATTCCATGATAAGTAATGTTGAACAATTTTTTTTATTGCTAAAAAAAACCCCAAATTATTTTTAGTTTTAAACACATTTTATTCTCTTTTGTTTTCCAAAACAAGATCTTCGTTCTCTTACGGTTGTTACCAGTATCTCATTTGGTCGCATGCATAATATATATGATAGGATAGTTCTTTAACAAAAACAACAAAACAAAATCAATGAAATACCCATTGCGTTATTTATGCCTCTCGGTATATGTCTGTGTGTGTGTCTCTCTCTCTCTCTCTCTCTCTCTCTCTCTCTCTCTCTCTCTCTCTCTCTCTCTCTCTCTCTCTCTCTCTGTGTGTGTGTGTCTGGGTGTGTGTTTCGAATCGATCCAATACTGTGTATAGAAAATAATATTTTTCATATACTAATAATTTCAAGAGGAGAAAATGTTTTTCAACTGTTCAGCTGATTATGTAAATGTTAATTTGTAAAAAATAAAATATAAAAAGCATTATTAAAGACAATTATATACACCAAAATGTAGTTAACATTGATCTCAATGTTTTTAAAAAGAAAGGAATGCTGTGTTTGTGTAATGTTCCATTATTTTAAAATTCTGTCTTATATGTATATATTTAGTTTAATTTAATTGACGTTTCTTCTTCTAATTTTTGTTTTAATTTGTTTTTACGTATCCAGTGCTGCTTGTTAATTGTAGCTGTTTTAATGTTACTCTTTGTTCTTGTTATATGCATGTAATTATATTAACTCTGTATTTGTGCTGTTCTTGTATCATACATTGTAGTATATCTGAGTGTTTGGGGGTAAATCTTGAATAAATTCTAAAATTTAAAACATTTACGTTGCCAGTCGAATGAATGAATGAATTAATTAATTAATTAACAACACCCCAGGACAAAAAAAATACATAGGCTAATGGGTGCCTAACAAAGGTAAATAAATAATTATTCGCTTCTTATTATTCTGTAGTATGAATAAGCACGTTTAATTGTTGGAACCTGTTGTTGATCAAATCCGCATATCTATGTATATATTTTTACTGTGTTTTGTTATTTTATATTTCACTACACACACACACACACACACACATACACAGATACACACACACACACACACACGCACGCACGTAGGCACACACGCACACGAGATCTTAAACTTCAGTGCTTTAATTTGATAAACATAGGAGTTTATTTATATTACATACGGGACTAAGTTTAAATATAGCAAGCAAAATTAAAATATAGAATGAAAAAAAATCAAAATAGAAAATAAATTTATAATACAGAAAATAGATTTAAAATATTGAAGTTGGATAAATATTTATCATATACCAAATAAATTGAAATATACGATGTTTTTAAGAAGTCAAAATAGTATTTTAGTTAAAATTAAAAACTGAAGTGAATTCTGTGTGTGTATGTCTATTTTTGTGTATGTGTATTTTTGTGTATATGTAAGCAATTAAAATGAGTAAACACAATGTCTCACATAAAGTACGAGGTACCAATTTAAAACAAATACCCCAGTGTGCTATTTAACATAGGTTGTCGACGGTCAGGTAATAAAATAATAATAATAATAATAATAATAATAAAGGTTTTGGGTGGCAACGGAATCCATTTAATTATATTCGTAATTGAAGTCATGTAATAATATTCATAACTGAAGCCATTTAATTGTATTTTAGTTTTTTAATTTCGTTCACTGCCTATAATCAGTTGAAGCTCATCAGAGAACGAGACCGGCAAGAAGCTACGGCGAGGGTGTATCAATGACAGGAATAAGCAATGGTGAGGGTGTATCAATCACAGGAATAAGCTATGGCGAAGGTGTATCAATGACAGGAATAAGCAATGGTGAGGGTGTATCAATCACAGGAATAAGCTATGGTGAAGGTGTATCAATCACAGGAATAAGCAATGGTGAGGGTGTATCAATCACAGGAATAAGCTATGGCGAAGGTGTATCAATCACAGGTATAAGCAATGATGAGGGTGTTTCAATCACAGGAATAAGCTATGGCGAAGGTGTATCAATGACAGGAATAAGCAATGGTGAGGGTGTATCAATGACAGGAATAAGTAATGGTGAGGGTGTATCAATCACAGGAATAAGCTATGGCGAAGGTGTATAAAACAGGAATAAGCAATGGTGATGGTGTATCAATCACAGGAATAAGCAATGGTGAGGGTGTATCAATCATAGGAATAAGCTATGGCGAAGGTGTATCAATCACAGGAATAAGCAATGGTGAGGTTGTATCAATCACAGGAATAAGCTATGGCGAAGGTGTATCAATCACAGGAATAAGCTATGGCGAAGGTGTATCAATCACAGGAATAAGCAATGGTGAGGGTGTATCATTCACAGGAATAAGCAATGGCAAGGACGTATCAATCACAGGAATAAGGCCGCGTTACTAATACACAGTTTAATATGATTGTAAAATCACTTCAGTGGCTGGTGGAAGTCGTACATAGCATCATAAATACATTGTTTTATAACCTCAGTTTTCTGCAGATTCAAGAGTACAGTGTGACGCTTGTCGACTTATCCCCTAATTGATCTTTTTCCTGGAGCGTTGACTTTATTACTGAATTATTATCCCTGTTGAAAATCTCATAATAATGGAGGCTACTGACCCCCTCCCCTACCCCCCTCCCCAAACTCTACAAAGTACGATATTGTCCACCTCTACCCACCTATTGAAAAGCTATTTTGTATATAGCACATTGTTTCATTTGGTAGTTTTCCACACCCCAGTTAGATTTCGTTTCACGGAATAGCACCGCAAGGACTGGTTAACGTCTCAATAATAGAACTAATTGACATATGTGTACATCTGTTGCAGTGCATATATGACCGTGACACGGTGTAACTAATTCCAAGAACTGCATTTCAGAGAAAAGTTGTCAATAACATGACCGCGTTTCCTAGAAGGTTCTGTTCAAAAGGTATTCTCATATATGACATGAGTTCAGTTTCATGCTTAACATGTATGTGTCTTGAATAGGCCAAGGTTTAACGAAAATAAACAAAGAATCATTTGTCACTGGAAAAACGACCAGTACGTCATAAAATGTGAATCAAAGAAGATGAGGGAAAATGATTTTTTTTAAATTATTATTATTTGTTTTTTGTTTTGTTTTGGGTGGTTTTAAAGAAGGAATTTTTTTTTACTGACTACTGAAAAAATTGAACAAGAAAGAAAGCAAGAAATAAAAGCGTGTTTGTGTTTGGGTAGATTTTGACCAGCAGTTTGTTGTTACACATGTTGATGAAAACTCCGTACGTGACCCTGCTACAGCAACATCGTCGTTAGGCTATTATCGTCATTGTCATTGCCTACATCTACACAATAACAATATACAGGAGAAATGTCGGTTTCCAGCCGTTCTTTCTTCTTTGCCTACATCTACACAATAACAACATAGAGGAGAAATGTCGGTTTCCAGCCGTTCTTTCTTCTTTGCCTACATCTACACAATAACAACATAGAGGAGAAATGTCGGTTTCCAGCCGTTCTTTCTTCTTTGCCTACATCTACACAATAACAACATAGAGGAGAAATGTCGGTTTCCAGCCGTTCTTTCTTCTTTCTTTTGGTCTCGCCTGTATCAAGTGAAAAGGCGACATATGGATATTCAGCTCAACATTAAAGTTTGTTTATTTATTTATTTGTAACATTCATTTGGCGTTCAGCTCAATTTATCACAAACCGTGAGTTCTTGATCAACGAAACTTGATTTATACTTGCACCTATGGATGTCCATCACATTGCATGTGACATTAAAAAAAAAAAAAAAATTAAATGTTAAAAAAAACTGTTCTAATTAATTTATTTTTCAACTTTTGTTTCTTTTTTTTCTTATTTATTTTATTTATTTATTTATTTATTTGTAACATTCATTGAGATGAACATCTATGGACGCCACTATCAGCGACACTGTCTAAGCTTATGGTAGGCGACACATTTAATTACGTGGAATTCTTGTTTATTTATTTATTTCTAACATTCATTGAGATGAACATCTATGGACGCCACTATCAGCGACACTGTCTAAGCTTATGGTAGGCGACACATTTAATTACGTAGAATTCTTGTTTATTTTATTTTTTTAAATTTGTATTTCTTATTACAGGCTTAATTTTATATCGCCAAATTTCAAGACGAAGTACCAAAACTTGACGCTGTAGAGGAACGATTGTCAAGATTATCAAGCCACCCAGTCTTTGCAAACATTTTGATATCTTTGGTGTATTTGTCGAGACTGGTAGGTACAAAAAAAAAAAAGTACTGTCAGAAATAGAATAAAAATTATTTTCGTCGATTATTTCTTTCATATTAAACTGACAAGTAAATATTTTGCAAATACCCATTCAATGATACTTTACCTAATTTAGCATTTACTTGTTTGGGCTCTCATTGATGTACAAGGTAGTGTTTACTCTTGAAATTAAACTAAAGATGTCAGTAAAAAACCCAGGTGATTTGTGACCTTTATTGGAACAGACTATAACACATTTTGATTGATATGTGTCAATTTCATTTACCCGTAAACAAACTTTTAATTTAAAACTGCAAGTTAACTGATTATTTTGAATTGCAGCATAAATTATTAATTATGACAAGCATATTTATTGAATATAAATTCAATATAAGTACATTAGAAATTTACACAATCTTGCAACAATTTAAAGGTGCTATATAATGCGAACTGTGATAAAGATTCTCCAATAAAAATGTATTTTCTACCAGTAGATAAAATTATTTCTTAATTGTTAAAGGTGTCTTCTTTAAATGTTAAATCAAAATTTTATTTAAAAAAAATAAAAAATGATTTGCAATAGCTGTCATTGGGCAACATTAAGATAGCACCTTTAATACCGGTATAATGGATCACTTATAATATGGTTCTTGACAGTTTTGCTCAAAAGTTACTTATAAATGACTTGTTTTGCTCAAAAGTTACTTATAAATATTTTGTTTTGGAGAGGGATGGGGGCAAACCATCATCAGAAACAGTCCCTCACATATTGTAACAGCCATGAAACTGACACACGTTGACCAAAATTTGTTATAGTCTGTTCCAATAAAGTGCACAAATCATCTGTTTACTGACATTTTTCTTTTAATATCAAGAGTAAACACCACCTTGAACATCAATGAGCGCCCAAACAAGTAACTGCTAAATTAGGTAGACTATCATTAAATAGATATTTACAAAATATTTACTTGTCAGTTTAATATGTAAGAAATAATCGACGAAAATCAGTTTTATTCTATTGCCTGCCGACAGTACTATACAATAGGTTCGTCTATAAGCGTAGGAGAAAGGAGCGCGAGGGACCAACTGCTCTCTTCCTCCTCCCCCCCCCCCCCCCCCCCCCCCCCGCTGTGCTAACCCGACACCTCTTTTTATCATGTATTTCTATCATTCTACCCACAAAATTAATTGTAATCCATATAAAAATCAGTGGTAATTCGCTATCGTTTGCAACCCTATAATAGCTGTTTCGTAGTAATGCCATAAGCGTACGAAACGGGAGGGGGGGGGGGGGGCTGCGGTGGTCAAAATGGAGAGGTATTCAGTCAAACTGAGCTAACCCGATACCTTTTTACTATGTATTTCCATCATCCCACCTGCAAAATGAGTTGTAATCCATTTACGAATGCGTAGTAATTAGTTCGCACTCCTATATTCGGGCAAAAACAGCCTGGCCCCCTACAAAAATTAGAGCCCGTACGTGTATGGGTTCGCCTCCGGTATTGGCTCGCACCCCAAAAAGCCAGATATAAGTGGAACTCCGTACACGAGTTAGAATCGTGATGTCGCCACTTCATGGGCTACTCATTTCGATTAGCAGCAAGGAATCTTTTATATGCACCATCCCATAGCCGGGTAGTACATACCACGGCCTTTGATATACCAGTCGTGGTGCACTGGCTGGAACGAGAAATATTGATCCCAGACCGACCGCGCATCGAGCGAGCGCTTTACCACTGGGCTACGCCCCGCCCCGTGTGTGTGTGTTTATATATACTCTTCAAAAAAAGAAACGCAAAAGGGTACAAATGGGTTATAACTCCGATTTTATGTTTCCTACCGGTTCATGCTTTGTGAATATAAGGTCATTGCATGTCCCAAACACATTCCCACGGTTACATTCGATAAAACGCAGCTACTGTACAATAAAGTTCCAAAATGTGAATATTCGCAAAAACGCAGCCACGTGCAAACCATGTCACCACTGCACGTGCGTTGTCTGCACGTGCAACATGAACACCGACAGTATAAAAGTGCAGGGTGTTCGCTTGCCTGGCCTCTGTATCTGGCCGACAGTTGACAATCCAGGACATGCCACGTCTCAGTGAACCGCAGAGAAACAATGCCATCGGCCGACTAGACGCAGGCGAATCCAGAACGGCCGTTGCCAGGGCATTCCATGTGTCCCCAAGCACCATCTCCAGACTGTGGGACCGTTACCAGCAACATGGATCAACACGTGACCTCCCTAGATCCGGTCGACCACGGGTCACTACCCCCGGGCAGGACCGCTACATCCGGGTACGCCACCTTCGGGAACGATTGACTACTGCCACCTCCACAGCCGCAGCAATACCAGGTTTGCGCAGGATATCCGACCAGACCGTACGGAACCGCCTACGTGGGGTAGGAATTCGTGCCAGACGTCCAGTTCGAGGTGTCATCTCAACACCACAACACCGTCGACTCCGACTGCAGTGGTGCCAGATTCATCGACAATGGCCTCAACTGAGATGGAGACAGGTGTGGTTCAGTGACGAGTCCCGATTTCTGCTCCGACGTCATGATGGAAGATGTCGCGTGTATAGGCGTCGTGGTGAACGTTATGCGGCAAACTGCGTGCAGGAAGTGGACAGATTCGGCGGGGGTAGTGTCATGGTGTGGGCAGCCATCTCACACACTGGCAGAACTGACTGGTCCACGTGCAGGGCAACCTGAATGCACAGGGCTACATTGACCAGATCCTCCGGCCACACATCGTTCCAGTTATGGCCAACGCCAACGCAGTGTTCCAACATGACAACGCCAGGCCTCACACAGCACGTCTCACAACGGCTTTCCTACAGAACAACAACATTAATGTCCTTCCTTGGCCATCGATATCACCGCATTTGAACCCAATTGAGCATCTATGGGACGAGTTGGACCGACGCCTCCGACAGCGACAACCACAGCCCCAGACCCTGCCCGAGCTGGCAGCAGCCTTGCAGGCCGAGTGGGCCACCATCCCCCGGGACGTCATCCGTACTCTGGTTGCTTCAATGGGCAGGCGGTGCCAGGCAGTTGTCAACACACGCGGAGGCCACACCCGGTATTGACTCCAGATGACCTTGACCTTGGTGGTGTGTCCTATCACTTACTCACAATGGACTAGAGTGAATTGTGAACAATCCTGCAACATTTGGTAATTATCGGACTCACCATTCAATAATGAAATCAATTCTCCAAATGTTACGACAATGTGGTTTTGCGTTTCTTCTTTTGAAGAGTATATATGGGTGTCTGTGTGTGTCTGTGTGTCTGTGTGCGTGTGTGCGTGTGTGTTTGTTTGTGTGTGCGTGTGTGCGTGTGTGAAGGGTCAAAGGCATTAATCTATGATGCTCACTTTTGACAGTTGTTGATTATCAGCTCTAACCCATATTGTACTTTTTAACTGCAAACTACTTTAGTAATACAACACGCTCGTTCTCACAGTATGATCATATCTAAAATGAATATAACAGGGAACGCTAGCTATGTAGAAATCGGTGACATTCCGTTAAAATAGGTCACACCGGCGAACTTCCAACTTGTTATACTAATACATCTCACTTTCAACTTGTTATACTAATACCTCTCACTTCCAACTTGTTATACTAATACCTCTCACTTTCAACTTGCTATGCTAATACATCTCACTTCCAACTTGTTATACTAATACATCTCACTTTCAACTTGCTATACTAATACATCTCACTTTCAACTTGCTATGCTAATACATCTCACTTTCAACTTGCTATACTAATACATCTCACTTTCAACTTGCTATGCTAATACATCTCACTTTCAACTTGCTATACTAATACATCTCACTTTCAACTTGCTATGCTAATACATCTCACTTTCAACTTGCTATACTAATACATCTCACTTTCAACTTGCTATGCTAATACATCTCACTTCCAACTTGTTATACTAATACATCTCACTTTCAACTTGCTATACTAATACATCTCACTTTCGGATCTCTTAATTATTATACCACTGTATTATGTTGTAAAATCTCGATGTCGATCAACCGTTTGCTTATGAACATTCAGTAGACACTCAGTAGTTGACGACTCTCAGTGTCTACGATCTAGTCTCTCCCCCCCCCCCCCCCCCACACACACATACAGAGAAGACAGACAAACACACGCGCGCGCGAAACCACACGCAGTACACACGCACACACACACACACACACACACATACACACACACTTTCTCTCATACACTCGCACACACACAGACACACACACGTGAACACACACACACACACACGTGAACACACACACACACACACACACACACGTGGACACACACACTTGCCAACACACATACATACACACACACACGTACACACAAACACACACGTACGTACACACACACGTACACACAAGTACATACACACATAAATACAAACACACGCACACCCACACCCACTTTCTCTCATACACTCACACACACTCACACACACACACACACACATACACACACACACACGTGGACACACACACACACGAACACATACACACACGACACGCACACATGTGAAGACACACATACACACGCACACACGTGAAGACACACACACACACACACATGAACACACACATATACACACACATGAACACACACGCAAACACACACACATACGTATGTACACACAAACACACACGTACGTACACACACACACATGTACACACAATTACACACACACACGTACACACACATGTACATACACTTAAATACACACATACCAACACACACACACGTACACACAAACACACGTACGTACACACACACACATAAATACAAACACACCCACACACACTTTCATACACTCACACACACACACACACACACACACACGCATACAAACACACATACGCGAACACATACACACACGACACGCACACATGTGAAGACACACACACACACACGTGAACACACACACACACACACACGTGAACACACATGAACACACACGCGCGCGCGAACACACACACACACGTACGTACACACAAACACAAACGTACGTACACACACATACACACAAGTACACACACACACGTACACACATGTACATACAGACTTAAATACACACACACACATGCCAACACATACACACACAAACACACACGTACGTACACACACACGTACACACAACTACATACACACACGTACACACACACATAAATACAAACACACGCACACCCACACACACTTTCTCTCATACACTCACACACACACACACACACACACACACACACACACACAGGCACATACACGCGAACATATACACACACGACACGCACACGCGTGAACACACACACACGTGAACACACGCACACACGTGAACACACACACACACACACATGAACACACACACACACGCGCGCGCGAACACACACACACACACACACACGTACGTACACACACGTACGTACAAACACATGTACACACAAGTACACACACACACACACACACGTACACACACATGTACATACACACTTAAATACACACACACACACACACACACACACCCAAACACACGTATACACACCACACATGGACACACTGAACACACACAAACACACGCGCACACACACACGCGCACACACACACGCGCACACACACACAAACACACACACATGTGTGTGTGTGTGTGTTAATGTATGTATGTATTGATGCATGAATATCTATATATATAGTGTATGTACGAGCTCGTATGTCGGGTTTGACTATAACATACATAGATATTAACACACTGTCGCAGGGGATCATTAAATCCTTTCTAGCCTCACAAATTGTATCATGTCGTTGCTGGGACTCGAACCTATGGCACCGAATCGCCCACAACGTGTAGACTTGCCACCTTCTGAGCTATCGAGTCATCCTTAAAAAATGAATGCTCTTTAACTCAACTATATGCATAGGCAAACCTGTATTGATGTATGATAATCTATATAGTGTATGTATGTCAGGTTTCACTGTTACATACATAGATATTAACGCATGTATATATGTATGTATGTATGTATGTATGTATATATTGATGTATGAATATCTATATATTGTATGTATGTCGAGGTTGACTGTTACATACATAGATATTAACGCACTGGCGCAGGGGATAATTAAATCCTTTCTGGCCTCACAAATTGTCCCATGCCGTTGCTGGGACTCGAACCTGTGGCACCGAATCGCCCGCAAATTGCAAGACTAACCACGATACGCTCTGAGCTATCGAAGCTTCCATAAAAAGGAAGTTCTTTAATTCAACCATATGCATGGGGCCTACAATCTACGCGGTCGATCCCGCTTACGTGCATGAAACAGTGGGCAGACCTGGCACTGGCTAGTATGTATTGATGTATGAATATCTATATATTGTATGTATGTCGAGGTTGACTGTTACATACATAGATATTAACGTACTGGCGCAGGGGATAATTAAATCCTTTCTGGCCTCACAAATTGTCCCATGCCGTTGCTGGGACTCGAACCTGTGGCACCGAATCGCCCGCAAATTGCAAGACTAACCACGATACGCTCTGAGCTATCGAAGCTTCCATAAAAAGGAAGTTCTTTAACTCAACCATATGCATGTATGTATGTGTGTGTGTGTGTATGTATGTATGTATGCATGTATGTATGTATGTGTGTGTATGTGTATGTTTGTGTGTGTATGTGTGTATGTATGTGTGTGTGGTGTGTGTGTGTGTGTGTGTGTGTATGTATGTATATATGTATGTATGTATGTACATGTATGTATGTATGTATTGATGTATGAATATCTATATATTGTATGTATGTCGAGGTTGACTATTACATACATAGATATTAACGCACTGGCGCAGGGGATAATTAAATCCTTTCTGGCCTCACAAATTGTCCCATGCCGTTGCTGGGACTCGAACCTGTGGCACCGATTCGCCCGCAAATTGCAAGACTAACCACGATACGCTCTGAGCTATCGAAGCTTCCGTGTACATGTATTTATGTATGTATGTATGTATGTATGTATGTATGTATCAATATCTATATATTGTATGTATGTCGAGGTTACAGCCAATCTTCAGCACAATATATACTCTTCAAAAAATTTAGGGGAACTCTAATAAGAGTTTACAATTGCCAAAATTGACGATTGGAGTCAGGAGTGAAATTTGAAAGTTGACGGGTTTTTTATCAGTAAATCGCAAATTCAAGCAATAAAAATTACTAAAAACAAAACATTAACAACTGTATGATCAACAGAATGAAAAAGACTGACAGAAATAATGTTCCACAATGATAAATGGACCTTCCTGGAAATGGTCAAAATCGAGAATGACTTCCCACGCACGTGTACGGGGCAACTGCGTGAATGAATGAATGAATGAATGAATGAATGTTTAACGACAATCTAATTAAAATTAGCTCCACTATTACATGTGGATCTAACAGCAGCCAGTTGGAGTTTATGTCCACCAATCAAAACCTTACTTGCAGAATCATGCCAGTGATTTGAAAATAATTTGAAAACATTCCGAATTTCGGGGGTGGGGTGGGGGGGGGGGGCACTGCGTGATGCATGTGCAAACTATGGAATGTGTTTCGGTGTGTTGATAAACAGACCTAAACGTTCTTTACTAGGATGTCTGTGGTCAAAACATATAGCATTACTATTTCATGTTCCCCTAC
Organism: Gigantopelta aegis; assembly: GCF_016097555.1. Classification (NCBI taxonomy): domain Eukaryota; kingdom Metazoa; phylum Mollusca; class Gastropoda; order Neomphalida; family Peltospiridae; genus Gigantopelta; species Gigantopelta aegis. The sequence goes on from NC_054706.1 coordinate 2,362,607, forward strand.
GTTTTTGAAGAGTATATGTTGACAGATACGGATTCACATTCTATGTGTCGTCTACGATTTGCAGAAACTATGTCGAATAAACAATCCATCAAGAGGTACCACTTGCGTCACAAATTATGCAAATAACACATTTTTGTTATTCGTATCTTTGGATAGTTTAGGTTTTGTTCAAGGATAACATCCTGAGCATATTTTAAGGGAAATTTCGCAAGCTGTTACACAATTGTGTAATAAATGTATACACTATTTCCAACACTCCAGCAAACCCTTTCATGCTGCGTGTCTGTACCTCCAATTTCCCCACTACTTAAGGTCCAGGGCTCAATTTCACAAAACATCGTCAGCCTAGTTTTACACGTAAACGTAAATCTACGACTGAATCACAATTCTTATTACTAACCAACAGTACACTAATAATAGCCTTTAAACGCTTCATATCCACAATGATGTAAGTTTCTGTTTGAAATAGATACCAAACCCGTGTAAAAATGTTACCGGTATAACTGCTAGTCGCAGATGTAAACTTACGATGGTTTGTGAAATAAGCCCCAACCCATTGTTTACAAGTTTAGCACGGTGGGTGAACCAGCAAAGTGAAAATATATGCCGCCTTTTCTGAAGGTGAAAGATTCTTGGACTGAAATGATTCTTTACTATGTGATACCGTCTCAATCAATTTAGCTCGTCATAAACTCAATATCTTACTTGTCTTGCCATCATATATAATCGGATACCAGGTTTGCGTTCATGCGCTGAATGTCTACACCTTTTCCTAATTCTACTCCGTTGCTCGTGATATGTTATTAACTTAAAAGCTATTTGCTCATACTCTTCATAAATGACGTAACTACGTACCCATATAAGGAACATATTGTTCGACTGTATCTTTGTATGTTGTCTTCTTCGCGCAGTACTAAAACTTTCTCAATAGCCATTTTGCTAATATACCTATATTGATATAAATAGGTTAAGTTCTAACGTCCCACGTGTAGCACTGTGGCTGAATAGATTTGAAAGATGCTTTTTGTTCTTTTTTCCCCCTTCCTTTTAATTTCTTTCAGAATACAACAGCTAATGTGTATGCACAATCATGTTTGAACGTGTTCGCAATGTGTCGTCATTCCAACTGGACGTAAACCTTGTCATATTTGAGCTCAGTGAAGAGCATGGTGTATAGTTTGTTTAGCAATACTATAGCATATAATACATTTAACCGTAATTAAAATGTGTTGTGCGCCATTAAATCAATCAATCCTTCCTTCCTCCTATGAAATATGTTGTGTCCCCGCTATGAACAGTTTGTGATAATTAAGGTGTTAGGCTTATTAAGTTTAAAACTTATAGAAATGATGTTATTTTAGTTGCATTGACTGCCCGATTTTGTTATTGTGGTCTGTGCACCAATCTGCCAACACCCGGCGGTATCATTAGTATAATGCGTGATCTCTTTGTTGTCCACTGCATGAATAATTGTACTGCCACTTCAAAGATAAGGTAATTTAAAATCATCCTTTCATTCCATCTCTGCAGGAATCACGAATACCAGATGTTACGAAACAAAATGACTAGCAACTGTATAAATAGACTGAGCTTTAGCTTGAGTACCACCTTCTGTTGGAAGACCTGTCACCTTGAGTATCACCTTCTGTTGGAAGACCTGTCACCTTGAGTATCACCTTCTGTTGGAAGACATGCCACCTTGAGTATCACCTTCTGTTGGAAGACCTGTCACCTTGAGTATCACCTTCTGTTTGAAGACCTGTCACCTTGAGTATCACCTTCTGTCTGAAGACCTGTCACCTTGAGTATTACCTTCTGTCTGAAGACCTGTCACCTTGAGTATCACCTTCTGTTGGAAGACCTGTCACATTGAGTATCACCGTCTGTTGGAAGACCTGTCGCCTTGAGTATCACCTTCTGTTGGAAGACCTGTCGCCTTGATTATCACCTTCTGTTGGAAGACCTGTCACCTTGAGTATCACCTTCTGTTGGAAGACCTGTCACCTTGAGTATCACCTTCTGTTGGAAGACCTGTCGCCTTGAGTATCACCTTCTGTTGGAAGACCTGCCGCCTTGATTATCACCTTCTGTTTGAAGACCTGTCACCTTGAGTATCACCTTCTGTTGGAAGACCTGTCACCTTGAGTATCACCTTCTGTTGGAAGACCTGTCGCCTTGAGTATCACCGTCTGTTGGAAGACCTGTCGCCTTGAGTATCACCGTATGTTGGAAGATCTGCCGCCTTGAGTATCACCTTCTGTTTCAAGACCTGTCACCTTGAGTATCACCTTCTGTTGGAAGACCTGTCACCTTGAGTATCACCTTCTGTTGGAAGACCTGTCACCTTGAGTATCACCTTCTGTTGGAAGACCTGTCACCCTGAGTATCACCGTCTGTTGGAAGACCTGTCACCTTGAGTATCACCTTCTGTTGGAAGACCTGTCGCCTTGAGTATCACCTTCTGTTGGAAGACCTGTCGCCTTGATTATCACCTTCTGTTTGAAGACCTGTCACCTTGAGTATCACCTTCTGTTTGAAGACCTGTCACCTTGAGTATCACCTTCTGTTGGAAGACCTGTCACCTTGAGTATCACCTTCTGTTTAAAGACCTGTCGCCTTGATTATCACCTTCTGTTTGAAGACCTGTCACCTTGAGTATCACCTTCTGTTTGAAGACCTGTCACCTTGAGTATCACCTTCTGTTGGAAGACCTGTCACCTTGAGTATCACCTTCTGTTTAAAGACCTGTCACCTTGAGTATCACCTTCTGTTTGAAGACCTGTCGCCTTGATTATCACCTTCTGTTGGAAGACCTGCCACCTTGAGTATCACCTTCTGTCTGAAGACCTGTCGCCTTGAGTATCACCTTCTGTTGGAAGACCTGTCACCTTGAGTATCACCTTCTGTTTGAAGAACTGTCACCTTGATTATCACCTTCTGTTGGAAGACCTGCCACCTTGAGTATCACCTTCTGTCTGAAGACCTGTCGCCTTGATTATCACCTTCTGTTTGAAGACCTGTCACCTTGATTATCACCTTCTGTTGGAAGACCTGTCACCTTGAGTATCACCTTCTGTCTGAAGACCTGTCACCTTGATTATCACCTTCTGTTGGAAGACCTGTCGCCTTGAGTATCACCTTCTGTTGGAAGACCTGTCGCCTTGAGTATCACCTTCTGTTGGAAGACCTGTCGCCTTGATTATCACCTTCTGTTTGAAGACCTGTCACCTTGAGTATCACCTTCTGTCTGAAGACCTGTCACCTTGATTATCACCTTCTGTTGGAAGACCTGTCGCCTTGAGTATCACCTTCTGTTGGAAGACCTGTCGCCTTGAGTATCACCTTCTGTTGGAAGACCTGTCACCTTGAGTATCACCTTCTGTTGGAAGACATGCCACCTTGAGAATCACCTTCTGTTTGAAGACCTGTCACCTTGAGTATCACCTTCTGTTGGAAGACCTGTCGCCTTGAGTATCACCTTCTGTTGGAAGACCTGTCGCCTTGATTATCACCTTCTGTTTGAAGACCTGTCACCTTGAGTATCACCTTCTGTTTGAAGACCTGTCACCTTGATTATCACCTTCTGTTGGAAGACCTGTCACCTTGATTATCACCTTCTGTTTGAAGACCTGTCACCTTGAGTATCACCTTCTGTTGGAAGACCTGTCGCCTTGATTATCATCTTCTGTTTGAAGACCTGTCGCCTTGAGTATCACCTTCTGTTTGAAGACCTGTCACCTTGAGTATCACCTTCTGTTTGAAGACCTGTCACCTTGATTATCACCTTCTGTTGGAAGACCTGTCACCTTGAGTATCACCTTCTGTTGGAAGACCTGTCGCCTTGAGTATCACCTTCTGTTGGAAGACCTGTCGCCTTGAGTATCACCTTCTGTTTGAAGACCTGTCACCTCGAGTATCACCTTCTGCTTGAAGACCTGTCACCTTGAGTATCACCTTCTGCATGAAGACCTGTCACCTTGAGTATCACCTTCTGTTGGAAGACCTGTCACCTTGAGTATCACCTTATGTTGGAAGACTTGCCATCATGCTGATGTTTGTTATCTTATTTTGTCTTCTATTCTCATGTGGAAGTGCCACCAATCAAGGTATGTATCGTATTAATTATGCCGACACATGTTTTTTTCTTTTATAAGTCTAGTAATTTTGAAATTGGTAGTCTTTATTTACTTGTTGCTTTACAGTTGATTGGTGCATATTCTCAATGAAATAATTTGGTGAATTTAATCTAAACAGGGGTTTGACGTAGCCCAGTGGTACAGCGCTTTCTCGATGCGCGGTCAATGTGGGATCGATCCCCTTCGGTGGGCCCATTGGGCTATTTCTCGTTCCAGCCAGTGCACCACAACTGGTATACCAAAGGTCGTGGTATGTACTACCCTGTCTGTGGGATGGTGCATATAAAAGATCCTTTGCTGCTAATCGAAAAGAGTAGTCCATGAAGTGGCGACAGTGTGTTTCCTCTCTCAATATCTGTACGGTCCTTAACCATATGTCTGATGCCATATAACCGTAAATAATATGTGTTGAGTGTGTCGTTAACACCAGTCCGGTCTGACTGAATCTGCCGGACTTCACGGATGATCTCTTGTCTTAAGACCAGTCCAGCCTGATTGAATCTGCCAGGGTTCACGGCTGATCTCTGGTCTTAAGACCAGTCCGGTCTGACTGAATCTGCCAGGCTTCACGGCTGATCTCTCGCCTAAGACCAGTCTGGCCTGATTGAGTCTGCCAGGGTTCACGGCTGATCTCTTGTCTTAAGACCAGTCTGATTGAGTCTGTCAGGGTTCACGGCTGATCTCTTGTCTTAAGACCAGTCTGGCCTGATTGAATATGTCAGGGTTCACGGTTGATCTCTTGTCTTAAGACCAGTCTGGCCTGATTGAGTCTGCCAGGCTTTACGGCTGATCTCTCGTCTCAAGACCAGTCCGGTCTGATTGAATCTGCTAAGTTCCATCATTTCAGCTGAAAATAGATGTCCTCACTGGCGTGTGCACCCCCCCCCCCCCCCTCAACTTTTCAGATATTTTGTTTATATTTGCTTTATAATAGTGTGGTTTAATACACATCCACTTGTTTATGTTTATGCTGATGATTATTTATATACTGACACACAATGAAAACGCAAAACAGATATTTTTCAATATTTTGTTGTGATTAATGAAAAATATATTTATTGGACTTAAAATAACAATTTATGAGAGGAAGCCATTGATTGGTACTTTTGTCTGGGTTTTAATCCTGATTTTGTTCTCGTTACACATACAATAGCAGAAACACACAAAATGGTGTGAAATGCGTTCACTACATGCTCAATCATGCTGCATGCAATGCACGTGAAATGCCAGTATGTGGACACATAAAAGTCACGTAATGGTGTCATATTCCTCGTCATATTAAGAATGCCACTACTCAGAGAAGAACAAAGGGAGCGAGCGTTGGGCATGGTTCAAGGGGGGACTTCTCAAAGACAAGTTGCTAGGACCTTCAGAGTCCATCCATCAACTATTGGACGACTTGCTGAACGTCATCAACAGATTGGGAGTGTCCGTGATCGACCTCGATCTGGTCAACGTCCCGTTACGACCCCACGCCAAGATCGGCAGATTCGACGACACCACATCCGTGACCGGTTCAGAACTGCGACGATGACAGCAAGCAACACGATAGGACGTCATGGAAGGCCTATCCATCCGATGACGGACATCCGTCGACTCAGAACGGCTGTACAACGGTAACATCATGACACCGCGACATCGTGCTGCGAGACTACAGTTTGCTCTCCAGAATGGTAATCATCCACCATCTTCCTCTCATAAATTGTTATTTTAAGTCCAATAAATATATTTTTCATTAATCACAAAAAAATATTGAAAAATATCTGTTTTGCATTTTCATTGTGTGTCAGTATATATGACTTATAATATTGTACATATTTGTATGCTTATGAGCCACACGGCTTAAAGTAAATAAACTACTACTACTACTACTACTACTACTACTACTACTATGACTACTATGCGTAGTATGAAAGGAACAGCTATGTTAAATTTTGTTTCATTTATCACAAATTTGCACCCAGTAACTACAAAGTATCATCAAAATGCCTGAATATACACACACATGGTGAAAATCAGAATATATGCAGAATTTGAAAAACGAATTCTATAACAAGAAGCGTCAAACAATATACTACTCTGTAATGTAACAAAGATCATGGCCCAATTTCACTAAACATCGTAAGCCTAGTTTTGCACATAAATATACGACTAAACCGCAATTCGTATCACTGTTATGGTACAACATATATAGTTAGAAGTACACATTGGGTTATTTCTCGTTCCAGCCAGTGCACCACGACCGGTATATCAAAGGCCGTGGTATATACTACCCTGTTTGTGGGATAGTGCATATAAAAGACTCCTTGCTGCTAATCGAAAAGAGTAGCCCATGAACTGGCGACAGCGGGTTTCCTCTCTTAATATATGTGTGGTCCTTAACCATATGTCCGACGCCATATAACCGTAAATAAAATGTGTTGAGTGTGTCGTTAAATAAAAGATTTCTTTCTTTGTAATGCTCCATCTTCCGTAATGATGCAATTTTCTTCGTGAAATAGATGCCGAACACTTATAACTGTATGTCTGGTATAACTGCTAGTCGCAGATGTAAACTTACGATATTTTGTGAAATGTGCCCCAGTATTTTAATTATTACTGAAACAAATGGTGATACAGAAATTCAAATAACAATTATGGCCAAGAATCTTCTCTTCTGTAGAAAAGACATATGACATCATTCATGGTTACAAAATGCTTCAAAGACATATGACATCATTCATTGTTATAAAATGCTTGAAAGACATATGACATCATTCATGGTTACAAAATGCTTCAAACAACATGTACAGTTAACAAGGTAGATACATCAGAGTTGTAATACAGGTTGATTTATACGAACGTCATTCGCGCAGTTTGACTTTTAAAATATGTGTTAACTCACGACCACATGAAACCACCGATTTTCCTAGAAGGGCTTGGCAAGCTGCCTAGAAAATTTAAAACAATATTTACTAACATCTAGAGCACACGATGCTGTAGGCTATATAGGTTATAACTGACAGTGAAAACAGTCTCTCGTACGAATCAAAATCTTAAAAAGCCAAATTTTAATACGTGAGAAAATACGAATAACAAAACAATAAATATTTTAAATAATTTTGCTAGATTATGATGAGAACACGAATACAGTAAAACCTGTCTAAACTGGATGACGACAGAGACCTAATATGTGTCCCATTTAGACAGGACCCGGTGTATAGAGGGTCGCGTTTTAGGTTATTTAGAATATTTGGAATCATGAAATTGGCAGGTTTCGACAGGATTCCGGTTTGTTCAGTGTCCGGTTTAAGTCAGGTTTCACTGCATTTTATAGAGTACCTTATTTTTATTCAGTTATTTTTATCTTCCCGCGAAGTATGCTTTATATATTGCTATAGCTGCGACTGAAAAGGTTATCCCCACCCCTCTCGTATTTATAAACTGTTGGCTATTACTTTCATATAAATATAACTAATTAACAAATACACATACACACACACACACAAAATTCCCACGATAAGTAATGCTGAAAAAAAATGCTGTTTTATTGCGAAAATCCCCAAGTTGTGTTGTTGGTGGTTTTTGGGGTGTTGTTTTGGGGTTTTTTTTTTCAAACTGATTGTATTGCTTTTTTCCCCCGCTTTAAACAATATATCCTTTCAGTTACAGCTCTTGCCAATATCTCATTTGTCAGCATGCTTAATATACAATATGACCTTTGAGCGACGCTATCTGCAGTAACAACGCTATCTGCAGTAACTACATTTAGCGTTGCAGTTTCTGCCGCTATCTGTTATAGGATTCAACATCTGTAGTAGCTGAAAAAGGGACTTCGAACCAACATCTGTTATGTTTGTCGTTATCTGTTATAGGATTCGACATCTGTAGCAGCTGAACAAGGGACTTCGAACCAACATCTGTTATGTTTGTCGCTATCTGTTATAGGATTCGACATCTGTAGCAGCTGAACAAGGGACTTCGAACCGCCATCTGTTATGTTTGTCGCTATCTGTTATAGGATTCGACATCTGTAGCAGCTGAACAAGGGACTTCGAACCAACATCTGTTATGTTTGTCGCTATCTGTTATAGGATTCGACATCTGTAGCAGCTGAACAAGGGACTTCGAACCGCCATCTGTTATGTTTGTCGCTATCTGTTATAGGATTCGACATCTGTAGCAGCTGAACAAGGGACTTCGAACCGCCATCTGTTATGTTTGTCGCTATCTGTTATAGGATTCGACATCTGTAGCAGCTGAACAAGGGACTTCGAACCGCCATCTGTTATGTTTGTCGCTATCTGTTATAGGATTCGACATCTGTAGCAGCTGAACAAGGGACTTCGAACCAACATCTGTTATGTTTGTCGCTATCTGTTATAGGATTCGACATCTGTAGCAGCTGAACAAGGGACTTCGAACCAACATCTGTTATGTTTGCCGCTATCTGTTGTACAAGTGTATATGGGACATCAAGCCGCCATGTGTTGTAAGGACCATTAGGTAATCACATAATTGCGGAATGTACGGTACCTAGAGTACTATGACGTTTCAGGCTTTAACAACTCCGTGGGGAAATGTCAGATAGCCACAGGTATGTACCCAGGTTAGCGTGCTTGAACCTTAAGTGGACATAATCATACAAATATCGTTCAAACAAGCAACGCAATTTTTATAAGAACACTGATTTTCCCGCATCTGAATCGGATGAGGATATAATGCATTTTAGTGATGACATTCTATTAAGGTTCAAACATGCCGCCATGAGCATGGGACTCTGATTACTAGGATATATTGTCGAAAACTGATGAGAGTGAAAGAAAAATCGCTGCTACTTTTATTACCATGTTAACCTTTATAAATTATACACTTCCACACATACAGGAGGACAGCTCATACCACAGTAGTTGAAAAGCATATACTAGTCATGAAGAACCAGTCTGTGTATTCGGCGTACATCTACTTACCACTAAACATAGTGGTGCTCATTCTGGGTTAGATTACGTGTATTGGGAAATAAAATCCATACCTGCCAACATGAAACCCGATAGGTACGTTTGACCGACACTTGACGTACACCGGTTATTTCATTTGGTTGATGGTAAACCTTCACCGATTGAATATACGCACGGTATCTCATTCATTTCAACTTTATTTTCGTGCTTCTATCCAATGAAGGTTCACGCGCGCTATCATGGGCACACACCAGCACAGTGGTTAGTGTTTGGTTTTTTTTAGTAAGAGTGCTACTATAGTGACTGATCCAGAAAATCCATTTAGGGGGGCCTCAATGTCATGAGACCGGAAACATTGTTTCATTTGAATGGAGGGGTAGGACTTCTAGGTGTGTGACATCGGTCATGCATAAGGCCAGACCTTTTTATTAGTTGTTCCTTGGATTCTCCAATGAAATTTTTTTTTACAATATATACTAAAATTATAACTGTCGCAAAATTGGGGGGGGGGGGGGGGGCTGGTGCCCCCCTTAGATCCGCCTCTGTACTAAGAGAGCAGCTCGGTGTAGTGGCCTTACATTTGCCTATTGAGTCCTTAAAAGCTCTCTCTGGGTGAGAGCCGGTATCGGGATGTGTACCTACCAGCCTTAAGTCCGATGGTTTAGACCTCTGCGCCACTGAGTTGGTTATGCGCACGATATATAGGCTGGTACTGCTGACGTAATGGTTAAGCTGTTAGTTTTATGGATGGCAGGTACTCGGTTGGTGGGGAACATGGGGTTATTTTTTTTACGAAACCAGTGCCACGTAATTATTGCACTGGTCCCTAACAAACATGTACATATGCAAAAGCTTGTAGACAAGGGTAACCCTTCTGACTTGATCGTAGTTTTGTTCTATATAATTTTACGTAGTACTTATTTAACATATAATATATAAAAATGTTTTCTTCACATCTGATAACCAGTGATTGAATCAAACATTAACCACCCCCACCCACTCAAAAGATTTTTTTTTTTTTTTTTTAAGTTTGTTTTGTTTAACAACACCACTTGAGCACGACGAGAGATCATCCGTGAAGTCTGACAGATTCAGTCAGGCCGGACTGGTCTTATGATGAGAGATCATCCGTGAAGTCTGACAGATTCAGTCAGGCCGGACTGGTCTTAAGACGAGAGATCAGCCGTGAAGCCTGACAGATTCAGTCAGGCCGGACTGGTCTTATGATGAGAGATCATCCGTGAAGTCTGACAGATTCAGTCAGGTCGGACTGGTCTTAAGACGAGAGATCAGCCGTGAAGCCTGACAGATTCAGTCAGGCCGGACTGGTCTTATGATGAGAGATCATCCGTGAAGTCTTACAGATTCAGTCAGGCCGGACTGGTCTTAAGACGAGAGATCAGCCGTGAAGTCTGACAGATTCAGTCAGGCCGGACTGGTCTTAAGACGAGAGATCAGCCGTGAAGCCTGACAGATTCAAATCAGGTCGGACTGGTCTTATGATGAGAGATCAGCCGTGAAGCCTGGCAGATTCAGTCAGGTCGGACTGGTCTTATGATGAGAGATCAGCCGTGCAGCCTGGCAGATTCAGTCAGGTCGGACTGGTCTTATGATGAGAGATCAGCCGTGAAGTCTGACAGATTCAATCAGGCCGGACTGGTCTTAAGACGAGAGATCAGCCGTGAAGCCTGACAGATTCAAATCAGGTCGGACTGGTCTTATGATGAGAGATCAGCCGTGAAGCCTGGCAGATTCAGTCAGGTCGGACTGGTCTTATGATGAGAGATCAGCCGTGAAGCCTGGCAGATTCAGTCAGGTCGGACTGGTCTTATGATGAGAGATCAGCCGTGAAGCCTGGCAGATTCAGTCAGGTCGGACTGGTCTTATGATGAGAGATCAGCCGTGAAGCCTGGTCTTATGATGAGAGATCAGCCGTGAAGTCTGACAGATTCAGTCAGGCCGGACTGGTCTTAAGACGAGAGATCAGCCGTGAAGCCTGACAGATTCAAATCAGGTCGGACTGGTCTTATGATGAGAGATCAGCCGTGAAGCCTGGCAGATTCAGTCAGGTCGGACTGGTCTTAAGACGAGAGATCAGCCGTGAAGCTTGGCAGATTCAGTCAGGTCGGACTGGTCTTATGATGAGAGATCAGCCGTGAAGCCTGGTCTTATGATGAGAGATCAGCCGTAAAGCCTGGCAGATTCAGTCAGGTCGGACTGGTCTTATCATGAGAGATCAGCCGTGAAGCCTGGCAGATTCAGTCAGGTCGGACTGGTCTTATGACGAGAGATCAGCCGTGAAGCCTGGCAGATTCAGTCAGGTCGGACTGGTCTTGTGATGAGAGATCAGCCGTGAAGCCTGGCAGATTCAGTCAGGTCGGACTGGTCTTGTGATGAGAGATCAGCCGTGAAGCCTGGCAGATTCAGTCAGGTCGGACTGGTCTTATGATGAGAGATCAGCCGTGAAGCTTGGCAGATTCAGTCAGGTCGGACTGGTCTTATGATGAGAGATCAGCCGTGAAGCCTGGTCTTATGATGAGAGATCAGCCGTGAAGCCTGGCAGATTCAGTCAGGTCGGACTGGTCTTATGATGAGAGATCAGCCGTGAAGCCTGGCAGATTCAGTCAGGTCGGACTGGTCTTATGATGAGAGATCAGCCGTGAAGCCTGGCAGATTCAGTCAGGTCGGACTGGTCTTATGACGAGAGATCAGCCGTGAAGCTTGGCAGATTCAGTCAGGTCGGACTGGTCTTGAGACGAGAGATCAGCCGTGAAGCCTGGCAGATTCAGTCAGGTCGGACTGGTGTTGAGACGAGAGATCAGCCGTGAAGCTTGGCAGATTCAGTCAGGTCGGACTGGTCTTAAGACGAGAGATCAGCCGTGAAGCCTGGCAGATTCACTCAGGTCGGACTGGTCTTATGACGAGAGATCAGCCGTGAAGCCTGGCAGATTCAGTCAGGTCGGACTGGTCTTAAGACGAGAGATCAGCCGTGAAGCCTGGCAGATTCAGTCAGGTCGGACTGGTCTTATGATGAGAGATCAGCCGTGAAGCCTGGTCTTATGATGAGAGATCAGCCGTGAAGCCTGGCAGATTCAGTCAGGTCGGACTGGTCTTAAGACGAGAGTTCAGCCGTGAAGCCTGGTCTTATGATGAGAGATCAGCCGTGAAGCTTGGCAGATTCAGTCAGGTCGGACTGGTCTTATGATGAGAGATCAGCCGTGAAGCCTGGCAGATTCAGTCAGGTCGGACTGGTCTTAAGACGAGAGATCAGCCGTGAAGCCTGGTCTTATGATGAGAGATCAGCCGTGAAGCTTGGCAGATTCAGTCAGGTCGGACTGGTCTTATGATGAGAGATCAGCCGTGAAGCCTGGTCTTATGATGAGAGATCAGCCGTGAAGCTTGGCAGATTAAGTCAGGTCGGACTGGTCTTAAGACGAGAGATCAGCCGTGAAGCTTGGCAGATTCAGTCAGGTCGGACTGGTCTTATGATGAGAGATCAGCCGTGAAGCCTGGTCTTATGATGAGAGATCAGCCGTGAAGCCTGGCAGATTCAGTCAGGTCGGACTGGTCTTATGATGAGAGATCAGCCGTGAAGCCTGGCAGATTCATTCAGGTCGGACTGGTCTTATGATGAGAGATCAGCCGTGAAGTCTGACAGATTCAATCAGGTCGGACTGGTCTTATGATGAGAGATCAGCCGTGAAGCTTGGCAGATTCAGTCAGGTCGGACTGGTCTTATGATGAGAGATCAGCCGTGAAGCTTGGCAGATTCAGTCAGGTCGGACTGGTCTTAAGACGAGAGATCAGCCGTGAAGCCTGGCAGATTCAGTCAGGTCGGACTGGTCTTAAGACGAGAGATCCCCCAGCCGTGAAGCTTGGCAGATTCAGTCAGGTCGGACTGGTCTTATGATGAGAGATCAGCCGTGAAGCTTGGCAGATTCAGTCAGGTCGGACTGGTCTTAAGACGAGAGATCAGCCGTGAAGCCTGGCAGATTCAGTCAGGTCGGACTGGTCTTATGATGAGAGATCAGCCGTGAAGCCTGGCAGATTCAGTCAGATCGGACTGGTCTTAAGACGAGAGATCAGCCGTGAAGCCTGGCAGATTCAGTCAGGTCGGACTGGTCTTATGATGAGAGATCAGCCGTGAAGCCTGGTCTTATGATGAGAGATCAGCCGTGAAGCCTGGCAGATTCAGTCAGGTCGGACTGGTCTTAAGACGAGAGTTCAGCCGTGAAGCCTGGTCTTATGATGAGAGATCAGCCGTGAAGCCTGGCAGATTCAGTCAGGTCGGACTGGTCTTATGATGAGAGATCAGCCGTGAAGCCTGGCAGATTCAGTCAGATCGGACTGGTCTTAAGACGAGAGATCAGCCGTGAAGCCTGGCAGATTCAGTCAGGTCGGACTGGTCTTATGATGAGAGATCAGCCGTGAAGCCTGGTCTTATGATGAGAGATCAGCCGTGAAGCCTGGCAGATTCAGTCAGGTCGGATTGGTCTTAAGACGAGAGTTCAGCCGTGAAGCCTGGTCTTATGATGAGAGATCAGCCGTGAAGCTTGGCAGATTCAGTCAGGTCGGACTGGTCTTATGATGAGAGATCAGCCGTGAAGCCTGGCAGATTCAGTCAGGTCGGACTGGTCTTAAGACGAGAGATCAGCCGTGAAGCCTGGTCTTATGATGAGAGATTAGCCGTGAAGCTTGGCAGATTAAGTCAGGTCGGACTGGTCTTAAGACGAGAGATCAGCCGTGAAGCTTGGCAGATTCAGTCAGGTCGGACTGGTCTTATGATGAGAGATCAGCCGTGAAGCCTGGTCTTATGATGAGAGATCAGCCGTGAAGTCTGACAGATTCAATCAGGTCGGACTGGTCTTATGATGAGAGATCAGCCGTGAAGTCTGACAGATTCAATCAGGTCGGACTGGTCTTATGAGAGATCAGCCGTGAAGCCTGGCAGATTCAGTCAGGTCGGACTGGTCTTATGATGAGAGATCAGCCGTGAAGCCTGGCAGATTCAGTCAGGTCGGACTGGTCTTATGATGAGAGAACAGCCGTGAAGCCTGGTCTTATGATGAGAGATCAGCCGTGAAGCCTGGCAGATTCAGTCAGGTCGGACTGGTCTTAAGACGAGAGATCAGCCGTGAAGCCTGGTCTTATGATGAGAGATCAGCCGTGAAGCTTGGCAGATTCAGTCAGGTCGGACTGGTCTTAAGACGAGAGATCAGCCGTGAAGCCTGGCAGATTCAGTCAGGTCGGACTGGTCTTATGATGAGAGATCAGCCGTGAAGCTTGGCAGATTCAATCAGGTCGGACTGGTCTTATGATGAGAGATCAGCCGTGAAGTCTGACAGATTCAATCAGGTCGGACTTTCACCTTTGGCGAACACCTGATATCATCAGTGTTACGACAGTGATTGATGAGTACACGTCATCACAGCTGTACTTATTCCAATGATCTCTGTCTGGTGCTAGTTTTGATTTAGTTAATTAGTATGTGAGTGACAGTCCTCTTTGTAACGGCACAAGAAGGATGAAATAGCCAGTACAGAGTGGCTGTCCTCCTATAGACGAGATACTAAGTAGAGATTCATGGAATCAACCACTATTTTGCTAAATGCTCATTCGACTCTGCATTGTGCAGAGATACGACACTGATCACGTATTAGTTTTATCGTTCACATTTATACATACCAAGCGTCATTATGCAACGATCACTCATATATGTAATACTAGAGATGTTAACGATGCCCGTTAGACACATGTTTAAATATGAAATAAGGGATGTATGACCTTTATGGATTAGGTCCGTAGTGAGGTGTTCTATCAAGCATTTAGGTTTTCAATATGGGTAGCGTCACATCCGGTTAGAGAGCAAAACAAAATTGTAAAATGCAAAATCACATATATCCATGATCACCCCCACAAAATATGTATTGCCCCAAAACACCTGTGTGAACTTTTGTATGCACTGCGGTCTCACCGGTACCACAGACGTACGGACTCATTTTTGTAGGGGTGGGGTGGAGAGGCAGGCTGGGTTTTGCCCGAATTAAACAAAAGTGCCCGAATCTGGATTACGTTTAGTCATATTAGCATTACTGCCAATCAACTATGTATGGTTGCAATAATATTTTGGGTAGAATAATGAAGTTACATCGTGAAAAGTGTTCAGACCTGTAAATTTTTCCCGAATTTCTCTATTGTTTTTGCCCGAATTTAATGATTTTCTCTAGGACTGGTGGGATGGGGGAGGGGAGGGGGGGGGGGGGGTGTTACGCTTATGGTTGAAAATGAGGAAATGCACTACTGCTGAGAGGCAATGTAATAGGTCGCATACAAGCTGGACACAATTAACGGGAAGTGGCCAGACGTTTCAATGCCAGTCAGTGTGAATTGGCGACAGTGGCATCGATGACAAACGACTGGATCAGTGGCTTATGCTCCAAGACCAAAGAAAGAAAGAAATATTTGATTTAACGACGCACTCAGCACATTGTATTTACGGTTTTATGGCGCCAGACATATGGTCACGGACCACACAGATATTAAGAAAGGAAACCCGCTGTCACCACCTCATGGGCTACTCTTTTCGATTAGCAGCAAGGGATCTTTTATATGCACCATCTCACAGACAGGGTAGTACATACCACGGTCTTTGATATACCAGTCGTGGTGCACTGGCTGCAAGGAGAAATAGCCCAATGGGCTGACCTCCAAGACCAGGTCGCCCACGGGTAACTACAGCCAGCCAGGTAGGACAGACACACCTTCCAACCCTCAGGAACTGTTTATCAATCTGGAATGAGAAATAGCCCAATGGGCTCACCTCCAAGACCAGGTCGCCCACGGGTAACTACAGCCAGCCAGGTAGGACAGACAGACCTTCCAACCCTCAGGAACTGTTTATCAATCTGGAAATAGCCCAATGGGCTCACCTCCAAGACCAGGTCGCCCACGGGTAACTACAGCCAGCCAGGTAGGACAGACAGACCTTCCAACCCTCAGGAACTGTTTATCAATCTGGAATGAGAAATAGCCCAATGGGTCACCTCCAAGACCAGGTCGCCCACGGGTAACTACAGCCAGCCAGGTAGGACAGACAGACATTCCAACACTCAGGAACTGTTTATCAATCTGGCTAAAAGTGTAAGGTCCTGCTATCATTCCGTGCTAAATCAAAGAGGACACTCCAGATATTGAAAACCGAGTTGTTAACAACCCCCTATACCGTCTGTGACTTTCAGTGTGAATGGCAGCAGTGTCATCCCTTTTCGTGATGCACGTGGATAGTCACTAACAAAGGTATTCCATCGCATGATTGTTGCGATTCTTCAACAGTGTCGCTGAGAATATGAAAGTCTGTTTTGAAAAGTAAAGTTTGTTTAGTCTGTTTTGAAAAGTAAAGTTTGTTTTATTTAACGACGCCACTAGAGCACATTGATTTTTTATCTTATCATCGGCGTCAAACATATGGTCATTCTGACAGTTTTTTTTAGAGGAAACCCGCTGTCGCCACATAGGCTACTCTTTTACGACAGGCAGCAAGGGATCTTTATTTGCGCTTCCCACAGGAAGGATAGCACAAACCATGGCCTTTGTTGAACCAATTATGGATCACTAGTCGGTGCAAGTGGTTTACACCTACCCATTGAGCCTTGCGGAGCACTCACTCAGAGTTTGGAAAAGAAATAAAGAAATGTTTTTTATTTAACGACGCACTCAACACATTTTGTTTACGGTTATATGGCGTCAGACATATGGTTAAGGACCACACAGATTTTAAGAGGAAACCCGCTGTCGCCACTACATAGGCTACTCTTCCGATTAGCAGCAAGGGATCTTTTATTTGCGCTTCCCACAGGCAGGACAGCACAAACCATGGCCTTTGTTGAACCAGTTATGGATCACTGGTCGGTGCAAGTGGTTTACCCATTGAGCCTTGCGGAGCACTCACTCAGGGTTTGGAGTCGGTATCTGGATTAAAAATCCCATGCCTCGACTGGGATCCAAACCCAGTACCTACCAGCCTGTAGACCGATGGCCTACCACGACGCCACCGAGGCCGGTATTCACTCAGGGTTTGGAGTCGGTATCTGGATTAAAAATTCAGTGCCTCAACTGGGATCCGAACCCAGTTCCTACCAGCCTGTAGACCGATGGTCTAACCACGACGCCACAGCGGCCGGTGAAAGTTTGTTTTGTTAACAATACCACAGGAGCACATTGATTTATTAATCATTAGCTATTGGAGGTCAAACATTTGGTAATTTTGACATATTGTCTAAGATAGGAAAACTGCTACATTTTTCCATTAGAAGCAAGGTATCTTTTATATTCACCATTCCACAGACAAGATAACATATATCACGGCCTTTGATATACCAGTTGTGGTGCACAGACTGGAACGAGAAATAGCCCAATGGGCCCACCGATGGGGATCGATCCCAAACAGACCTCGCATCAAGCACGCATTAGCAGTCGGCTACGTCTCGCCCAACACTAAGAATATATGCAGACTATTAGTTAAATATGGCATTTCTTAAAAAAAAGAGAAGACTATTTGTTTTCTTTAAATTGCTTAATCGTCTTCTTTTGGGATTCACCCCTCGGGGCCCCTGGAGGTTCAGAATGACCAAGTTTACAAATTCATTTTTCTGTGTACCAAGGAAACGTCCTACTAAAATTTAATTGGAATTGGTCAAGACATTTTGGGGTAGTCAAAAATGTGTAATGTTACGTACGAAAACGGATTGCAATAGACCTAAAAGCTTATCAACCCATTTAATAGCTATTTGGTGTTCAGTATACGAGAGGAAACCCGGTGACGTCTTGTATAGGCTCATCCTCATTAACAGTCAGGAACCTTTTATATGCATCGCCCATAGACGGGGGGGGGGGGGGGGGTATAGCTTTTGATATACCAGTCATAGTGATGATGACTAACGCAACGGATCCACCAAAGACGATCAAGCTTACGACCAATCCAGGTTTTTTAAAAATATGTCAGCATCAGTTGCCCACTCTGAATGCCCTACTGCAGGAAATAAACCAAAATGACATAACTATTATTTGACAAAAATTGTATTTTTACTGTTATCACTCCCAAAACTGTTACCACAAAATTGATACTGGGTATGTTGGTATGAAAATATTGTAACTCTGTATGGACTCACGTTACAGGACAACATTGTAGTCTTTGTAACAATTAAACTTAAAATTATTTTTCTATTTTATAAAATAAACTGTTTTGTGTTCATTCTCCTAAAAATCGTTTCAACCATTAATATTTATTTGTAAATAAAAACCGTTACAGTTAAACATCAACAATATAAAAACAACAAAATAGTGGCGTTAAAATCTTATTTTATTTCAAGTTAATCAAAGTTTACATAATATAAAACATTAAATTTAATCAATAAAAATTGAAACAAAAACAAAAATAGCACAATAAATAAAAGCCATACACTATTAAGTAAATCCATTAGGGGTGGTTCAACAATTATAAAACGCTTAGGTGGGGGGGGGGGGGGTTTATGATGGGATGTCTTATAAAATGTTATGGAGGAGGAAGGCAGGTGTTTTGCAAGGGTTACATAGCATTTATAAAACAATGTCTCATTTTTAGTAATTAAATAAACAGCTTCTAGTATCAGCTATTATGTTCTTTAACTGATTATTTTTAATTGACATTGGTCAAATTATGTGACGGGAAGAAAGGAAAGGTTTTATTTAACGACGCACTCAACACTTTTTATTTATGGTTATATGGCATCTGACATGGTTAAAGACAGATACTGAGAGAGGAAACCTGCTGTCACCATTTCATGGGCTACTCTTTTTTTATTAGCAGCAAGGGATCTTTTATATGCACTATCCCACAGACAGGAGAGTACATACTACTGCCTTTGTTACACCAGTTGTGGTGCACTGCCTGGAATGGGAAAGAGCCCAATGAGCTCACCAAAAACAGTTTTATCATAGCACAGATTAAATAAATTGAAACTAAGTCCTATTTTAACATGAGGCTAAATACTCATAAAAAAGACAACAGTTTTGCATCATACATGTAATTGTTGAACAGCCCCTTATAGTACAGATAGCAAGTCCTATATTAACTTGAAGCCAAATACTGATAAAAACTATTTAAGTCTTACAATCAAAGCTTTAAGATAAGCCGGAGTAAGCCAACATATTTTGTTGAAAAAGAAGAAATAAAAACACAATTATCAGCAGTACATGTTAACAAACATTTAAGAGTATCTCCAAAATATGTGCACTTACTGAACAGAAGAAAACTCACATACACATTTAACTGATTTGTGTATTACAGAACACTGCGTACCAGATCAGAAAGCAAACACAATGCACCAAAAAACACCTTAACATATTTGAAATTAAATATAAAATTAACTCGAAGTTAGCTCATTTGTTTTTGTTTTTTTTTAATATATCTAAAATATTTTCCACTGAGGATTGTTGATATTTTTATTTCTAGAGAAAGATGCAAACATCAATTATTAACCATTTAATGTTCTCCATCTAATGGTCAAGGGTGCAGCCGTCTGTATTTTATTACTGAATTAGAAAAGAATTTTCAGATGCTTTGTCTGAAATAAACAGCTTTCTCTTTTATTGTTCATTTCACATCTAATTTCAAACATATCCCTGAACTTTGGATTTCCGTGTGTGTGTGTTTGATAACTTTAATATATTATATATTTCCGTGTGTGTGTGTTTGATAACTTTAATATATTATATATTTCCGTGTGTGTGTTTGATAACTTTAATATATTATATATTATGTGTGAACATTAAAAATATGGCAAGACTATTTCATAAAGGATGATCATTGTCATAAGAAACATTTTTTTGAATAATTTTGTGTATAATAAAAGTGTTAATATCAACATATTTCACAATAGATTAAATGCAATGCTAAAATTACAAGTATAGACAAAAATACTCATTCCATTTTATAACAAATGCCCTCTCAAAATACAATATACATCAATCACAGCCTTTAGTAACAAATTATTGCATCACTTAGTTTGAACATCACAAAAAATATGTTTCAATTTATTGTCAACCAATCACATTTATTCATTTCAATTGCAGCTGACCTGTCAAAATGGTTCAATCAAAACTTGTCATTAACAAATTCTAATTTAATCACATCAAATATGAATGTCCATTCGATACTAACAAATTTCATTATTCATTTGAGTCACTACTGTCCCAGAAAAACTGATTATTGACAAATTTCTTTGTTCATTTCAAACAATTTTCAAGGATTAACACAATCTAACACTGCATTCAAGTTGTACTTAGAAATAAAAATAACAGAATACAAGTCAGCTAAATGTTTACATACAACCACAGACTATAACATCCTTTAAGTTTCAACATTAAATGCAAACTTTAAAATTCTGCAGGATATTAAAACATCATCCATTTCCATTGCTGTTTAGTATTGAATATTAATGTAATTAATTTAATTACTTATTTTGCACAAAAACAGAAGATTCAAATAATGAAAATTGAACTAAATTTTTAATTAGTACAGCAACCGACCTTACCAATCAAAACTTCTTTTTTTTAATTAATATAAAATTAAAAACAAAACAAATTCTGATTAAATATAACAATTAATTCTGAATAAGCTGCTAATGTAGCACCAAGATTATTTCACTGTAAATAAAACTAAAGCCAAAAACCCAAACCCCAAGTGTCAGTTTGATTTCCTCAGAAATTACATTAAAACAAGCCGATTTTCCATGATCTATCCTAAGATTACATTGCCGTGTAGATATAGCACTCAAATACAAGTTGTGCAACCTACAGCAACCAGTGATCCAAACTCGACTCAGAGGACTGGTCTTCTGTGCTAAGCTTATCGTTCTGGTTGTCATGGTTACACAGGTTCCAGAGGTCAAGGTCGGACGTATCTTTTTCAATTTTCACATCCACGCCAACCTCTAGATCCTGCACTTTTAGCAACCAGTCGGCGTCGGACATTTTCTTATGCATGTTTTGGACGACCTTCCATGTATGACATTCTGGGGTGGTCCCTGAATCTGGTGGGAAATCACCAGTCATTAACCACTGAGCCCCATCTGAACTGCCATTATCAAAGTGAAACTTAAAGGACGTCATACCCGGGTTATTTTTATTCAATCCCGACTGACACTGTTTGAGCCAATCAGAAGAATTCATCGACAGCATACTGAAGAACCTGAAGTCATGTCGACATGGAATATTCTTAGCTTCGTCAATGGCAGAGCTTATCCATTTCTTTTTCTCCAAATGCAGTGGCTGGAAGAATGACGCGGTTGACCCATCAGATTGTTCCTTCATGCCAAAGTTTCTGCGACCTTGTTTGAGCCACTCTGTATTACCAGCAGCATGGTGCAGAGGAAACCAATATGGCTTAGAAGGGCAGTCTTCATCCAGTGCTTTGACTTTACCATTGAAGCTGGATTTTGTCTTCGACTTTTCTCCTTTCAACCAGCTTTCTGGAAGCTCCTTGAAGAATGTTTCCATGATGGACGAAATCTCGCTGGGTTTTTCTTGCTCATTTGACCATGAATTATTAACATCCCCTTCTGCTGCTTTCTGTTCCATCTGAAAAATATAAATATCACATTCCACGATCCAATGAGGGACAATATTACAGAAATCAAGTAAACCTTACTATCAATTAAACTTTAAACAAATAATAATTGTTGAATGCCTTTTCTCTTTTAAACATTTTACATGGATTTAATTAACAAGCACACTGAGAGCACTACTAAAGTAATATGTCCCCTATAGTGCCAAACAAATTTTCATATCTCCTAAATTCAAGGGCCATAATTCAGAGTCAGGAAAACTGCACTGTATATATGGAATAGATGGGCAGACTGGATGTTTGGACAGACAGACAGACAGACAAAACGTTTAGTCCCTTGTGACACATTACTCCAAATGAAATGTCAAACAAACATGCAATAGGCATTTAAAATAATTTATTCAACAAGATTACTATTCAAAGACAAATCCAGTTTCCAAACTATGAATAACAATGATGGCCATGATGTCCTCTCCCAACACCTAGACATTTTGTTACAGAACACAGACCTAAAGAATTGAATTGTTCTGTAATATATAAATGTCATGCTGTGCTTGATATGAATGTTCTGACCTTTTTCCTTCCCTTGGCGAGCCACACCTCCGTGTCACTGGGGATGTGCTGGAACCACTTCACTGCGGCCTCGTTCCACTTCTCCTGATTGGGATCGGGGTACGACGGCTTCAGCCACATCGCTTTCGTCGTCAGTGGGAATGCCTCAAACACAGGCTTGTCCATGACGGGTGGCGTTCGTTCTCCCACTGTAAACAGAAATGTAATCTTCGTTAATGATACTTGACATGAGGCTACTCACAACATGTCGTAAATGAGATATATTACTTTGGTTTCAATCATCAATTATAACTGAAAATTGATTGGTTAGTGTCTAGCAGTGTGACAGCCGATTGTGAAATCCATAATTATATTGAAAAATGTTAATGAATTATTCATAGAGTTTATTGACGAAATAGATATGAATGAAATCTTGTGATATCCTTAAAATCTATGCAAAATGTTAATTCTTGTATCCTTGCTATAGAAAGTAATCATGGTTTAATGTGGACATGTTTGGGGATTTTTTTTGGTTTTTTTAAAGCCTAAAATGGCTGTTGGAATGAAAATCAGGACCTATGTTCTTAAAGCCTAGATTATATTTTGCACAATGTAAATATAATAAGCAAAAAAAAAAAAAAGGGTTATATGCAAAACATGATTTTCACACAATTTTCAGATGCCTGAAAACAAAACAAAGTACAAAAACCCCAAACAATTACATGAGCTTCCGACGATTTCGAAGTCGTCATCCTCCTCGAATGCTGGGCTCTGCTGAATCTGACTGAGCCAGTTCTGAATACACGAATCTCCGTACATCCTGGGCGATGATTCTTTTCCCGAGGCGGATGGGACCCAGTCTCGTGGGTCTGTGCTGAAAGCCGGGAACGAGAACTTCGGAACGGTTGCCGTGGATACGGTTTTACAGCCAGGCGGCTGGTATAGCCAGTCTTTAGCACGATTCGACAGTCTGGGGATGTTCACTCTTATCTGTTAAAACATATCAACAATATAGTTTTACACACAATAGTCATGGAATAATTAGTTTTGCTTCCATAAAACATATGTTTACAGGTTCCCAAATTCTGAAGAAAATGCAACAACAACCATTCACACTTATTTGTTCTCATTTTAATTCCTATATCAATTTATTCCTGTTTGGTAACATATGACAGTAAACCTCACTCTGCCTTATGGTAAAACATATGACAGTAAGGCTCACCCCACCTGATTGGTAACATGACAGTAAGGCTCACCCCACCTGATTGGTAACATATGACAGTAAGGCTCACCCCACCTGATTGGTAACATATGACAGTAAGGCTCACCCCACCTGATTGGTAACATGACAGTAAAACTCACCCAACCTGATTGGTAACATATGACAGTAAGGCTCACCCCATCTGATTGGTAACATATGACAGTAAGGCTCACCCCACCTGATTGGTAACATATGACAGTAAAGCTCACCCCACCTGATTGGTGACATGACAATAAAGCTTACCCCCTACCCCCGACTGGTAATATATGATGGTAACCCGTATCTCAGTAAAGCTCACCCAGCAGGATAGTAACCTGTATGTCAGTAAAGCTCACCCAGCAGGATAGTAACCTGTATGTCAGTAAAGCTCACCCAGCCAGACTGGTAACATGTGTAACAGTAAAGCTCACCCAGCCAGACTGGTAAAGTTCACCCTACCTGATTAATAATGCATGACAAAAGCTCGCCCAGCCTGACTGGTAACATGTGTAACAGTAAAGCTCACCCAGCCAGACTGGTAACATGTGTAACAGTAAAGCTCACCCAGCCAGACTGGTAACATGTGTAACAGTAAAGCTCACCCAGCCAGACTGGTAACATGTGTAACAGTAAAGCTCACCCAGCCAGACTGGTAACATGTGTAACAGTAAAGCTCACCCAGCCAGACTGGTAACATGTGTAACAGTAAAGCTCACCCAGCCAGACTGGTAAAGCTCACCCTACCTGATTAATAATGCATGACAAAAGCTCGCCCTGCCTGACTGGTAACATGTGTAACAGTAAAGCTCACCCTGCCAGACTGGTAACATGTGTAACAGTACATGTGTAACAGTAAAGCTCACCCTACCAGACTGGTAACATGTGTAACAGTAAAGCTCACCCAGCCAGACTGGTAACATGTGTAACAGTAAAGCTCACCCAGCCAGACTGGTAACATGTGTAACAGTAAAGCTCACCCAGCCAGACTGGTAAAGCTCACCCTACCTGATTAATAATGCATGACAAAAGCTTGCCCTGCCTGACTGGTAACATGTATGACAGTAAAGCTCACCCAGCCAGACTGGTAACATGTGTAACAGTAAAGCTCACCCAGCCAGACTGGTAAAGCTCACCCTACCTGATTAATAATGCATGACAAAAGCTCGCCCTGCCTGACTGATAACATGTGTAACAGTAAAGCTCACCCTGCCAGACTGGTAACATGTGTAACAGTAAAGCTCACCCACCCAGACTGGTAACATGTGTAACAGTAAAGCTCACCCTGCCAGACTGGTAACATGTGTAACAGTAAAGCTCACCCAGCCAGACTGGTAACATGTGTAACAGTAAAGCTCACCCACCCAGACTGGTAACATGTGTAACAGTAAAGCTCACCCAGCCAGACTGGTAACATGTGTAACAGTAAAGCTCACCCACCCAGACTGGTAACATGTGTAACAGTAAAGCTCACCCTGCCAGACTGGTAACATGTGTAACAGTACATGTGTAACAGTAAAGCTCACCCAGCCAGACTGGTAACATGTGTAACAGTAAAGCTCACCCACCCAGACTGGTAACATGTGTAACAGTAAAGCTCACCCAGCCAGACTGGTAAAGCTCACCCTATCTGATAATAATGCATGACAAAAGCTCGCCCTGCCTGACTGGTAACATGTGTAACAGTAAAGCTCACCCTGCCAGACTGGTAACATGTGTAACAGTAAAGCTCACCCAGCCAGACTGGTAACATGTGTAACAGTACATGTGTAACAGTAAATCTCACCCTACCAGACTGGTAACATGTGTAACAGTAAAGCTCACCCAGCCAGACTGGTAACATGTGTAACAGTAAAGCTCACCCAGCCAGACTGGTAAAGCTCACCCTACCTGATTAATAATGCATGACAAAAGCTTGCCCTGCCTGACTGGTAACATGTATGACAGTAAAGCTCACCCAGCCAGACTGGTAACATGTGTAACAGTAAAGCTCACCCAGCCAGACTGGTAAAGCTCACCCTACCTGATTAATAATGCATGACAAAAGCTTGCCCTGCCTGACTGGTAACATGTATGACAGTAAAGCTCACCCAGCCAGACTGGTAACATGTGTAACAGTAAAGCTCACCCAGCCAGACTGGTAAAGCTCACCCTACCTGATTAATAATGCATGACAAAAGCTTGCCCAGCCTGACTGGTAACATGTATGACAGTAAAGCTCACCCAGCCAGACTGGTAACATGTGTAACAGTAAAGCTCACCCAGCCAGACTGGTAACGTGTAAAGCTCACCCTACCTGATTAATAATGCTTGACAAAATCTCGCCCTGCCTGACTGGTAACATGTATGACAGTAAAGCTCACCCTACCGGATGGTAACATATGACAGTAAAGCTCACCCAGCCGGATGGTAACATATGACAGTAAAGCTCACCCAGTCGGATGGTAACATATGACAATATAACTTACCCTCCCCTCTGACTGGTAATGTATGACAGTAAAGCTCACCCCACCTGATGGTAACACATATGACAGTAAAGCTCACCCCACCTCAGTTTAACATATAATGGTAAATCTCACTCCGCCGGACAGCAACATATTACAATAAATCTTACCCCACCGGACTGTAACATATGACAATAAATCTCACCCCACCGGACGGTAACATATGACAATAAATCTCACCCCACCAGACGGTAACATATATCAATAAATCTCACCCCACCAGACGGTAACATATGACAATAAATCTCACCCCACCGGACTGTAACATATGACAATACAGGTCACCCCACCTCAGTGTAACATATGACAATATATCTCACCCCGCCGGACGGTCTCTGTGCACAGTTGATCTCCTCAATGGTCTTGTAGAAGATGTGGTGGTCGGCGTCCTCGTAGTCCTCGAAGTGACCCGGCATGCATGTCGATGCGTTCTCCTCGTCAATGAACGCCGTCTGCAGCGGGATGCCGTTGGCGTCAATGCGACCGTAGTTGAGGATGGCTTCGCGCAGACCCACTTGGTCGGCACAGAATGACAGGTACGGCGTCTCCTCGGGTTTCAGATCACTCAGGTCCAGACTGAAGTAAACAATTTCAAAACACAATTAATGCTCATCTGCAACAGGTGATTTGAGGTTGTGGACAAATAAACTCTTCTAATAAGAGCTGAGAATGACAGAATATGGATAAAACCACCATTTATCAGGTTTGTGTTAATCGAGCAGATGATCTGAGCCGAATGAAAGACTATGAAATAGTAATAATTTAGGTATTTCGTGATTCTGTCTCAATCTTATGCTTCTGACCCAAAATCTGGGATTCACGGAAGCCATATAAATTTGCACCATGTTAACACAAAACACTTTTCCAGGGTGAAACTCACGTGCAAAGTTTGTCAGCCAGTCTCGTTTCGAAGCCCTCGCCATCCTCGGACAGTGCGAGTGAACTCTGCAAGATGCCGAACGTCTTGTTGAGTCGAGCCTGCTGCTGCTGAAGAACTTCCTCCTTCGCGCTGAGCACCAAGTCAACCTGACTGAGCAGCCACACCTCGCGGTTACGCAGCGCCTCCAGGTGGCGACTGATTGACGAGTGGATCGAAGACTTTATCTGAAAGTTACAGTTGGTTGTGTCATCGGATACTGGATGTCGAACATTTAGTAACTCTGACACAGTCTTTAGAGGAAACCCGCTACATTTTATCATTAGCAACAAGCATGGCTCTACACTGTGAGTAAGTTGCTCG
The DNA here is from genome assembly GCF_016097555.1 of Gigantopelta aegis. Lineage (NCBI taxonomy): Eukaryota > Metazoa > Mollusca > Gastropoda > Neomphalida > Peltospiridae > Gigantopelta > Gigantopelta aegis. Next base: position 2,389,814 of record NC_054706.1, read on the forward strand.
CATATGCGAGCAACTTTTGTTCACAGGCGACTGTTTGTTAAAACATAGTAGCCAACTGGCGAGTATAAAATATTGGGCCTAGTAAGTTGAACATGACAATGAAATGATCAGTTATTAATATCTTAGTAACTAGTATAACAGGATTTCAAAACAAAGCATATTTACTTCCTATATTACTTTGCCAAACTCCAGTTAAGATCGACTGAATTCGTTATAGAGGCATTTATTTTTAGACTTTTTTTCTTCACCTAAGCATGTGCGGTATGATATTATGAACAGGAAGTTTAGCCGATGACAGGGTAGTGTGATCATGAGTCGGACAACTAATGTCCATTTGTATCTTTGGTGCATTGACCGATTACTAGTCTGAAAAAAGGCATTCCCTGTGGGACGGACTATAACAATAAATGAATACAGAGCTAGCTCTGGCAGTCGCCAAATTCACCAATTGAGAATTTTAAAAACAATTGGCAAATTTTATTTTAAATTGGTGAAATAAGTTTACTATATTTTATAAGAAAATAACAGATTTTCTGCCATTTTTGAAGTTTAATAGATAATTTGGCGAAACTTTACGTTCACCCAGAGCTAGCCCTGGAATAGTAGACCTACACAGATGAGATTTTCTCAAAGTATTTTGAACATTTACAGTAGGGTAAACAATCTTTCTTCCATATACTACTATTTAATTATCTCAAATAGCAGGGATAATTACAGTTTTAGTGTTCCAATTTTTAATTATAATCGATTAACCACTACCTAGCACTACAGAATAGTACTGCACCTAGATGTGTAATGATCACTCGTGGGCCTAAAATGTCAGGCACACAGTTATAAATTCAAACTTTGAGCCCTTTTGAAACAGGTTTATGTTTAATAACAGTAGTGCTAATTAACCTTTAGACTACTGGATTATTTTTTTACAAAAACCAAGTTTATAATTTTACTGACATATATTCACTTAAATGTTTTTATAAATACATAAAATAAAGTTCATATTTGAATCGGCAAGTATTACATGTATTTTTGTCCATTATTCACGATAACAGTGGTTTTGTGACCAGAATATTAAAAAATAAATAAATATGATTCATATCACAATATTGTGATTTTTTTTTATCAAATTAGCTGTTACAATCAGCTATTGATCCCTGAAAATTACCACAACGTGCCGCCATTATTGTTCAGCGAAAATACTTGGCAAAAAACACTTTTTAAACTCCCAAGGTAAACAATAAACAAAAGCCACCATCTTGTCAAGCAATCTGTTTGATGTATTATACATTCATTTCTGGTGAGTGCCATGTGCAAAATGGTGGCAAATATGAAATGAGGAATGCACTGTATACAGTGAAGGTTAACTAGAAATGATGCTAATCAAAATTTTAAAAACAAAATGTTACCTGTAATGCCAAAATTGCTTCATAAAACTGGTCAAGAGAGAATGGATGCCTGATGCCACTACATACACTACTCCCACTGAGATCATAGGAAAAAGACGGAAAACCTGAAGTCTACTGAGGGTGACCAATGTTATGACCCTTAACACCTCCGGTGAGTGACTTACCACTCAACTACTTGCTGCTCCTGAACCCTAGAACCCTAGGAGTAATGCTCAAACCTCTCACCTGGGATGATGTGTAATACAGATGTTATGACTTGTAACACCTCCGGTGAGTGACTTACCACTCAACTATTTACTGCTCCTGAACCCTAGAACCCTAGAAGGAGTAATGTTCAAACCTCTCACCTGGGATGATGTGTAATACAGATGTTATGACTTGTAACACCTCCGGTGAGTGACTTACCACTCAACTATTTACTGCTTCTGAACCCTAGAACCCTAGAAGGAGTAATGCTCAAACCTCTCACCTGGGATGATGTGTAGTACAGATGGTATGACTCGTAACACCTACCTTGAGCGATTTACCACTCAACTACTTGCTGCTCCTGAACCCTAGAAGGAGTAATGCTCAAATCTCTCACCTGGGATGATGTGTAGTACAGATGTTTCTTCACAGAATCCAACTGTCGAATAGCACTCTCCAGCTCGGATATCTTCGGCTGTGTTCTTTCCATGATTTAACCACCAATCAACCTGTAGTTACAGAACAGTTTTATCAATGTATGCATATATATACCGAGTGATTCATGAGAAAAACATGTATACTGATGGTGAAATTTTCATTTTGATACATGAATTACTTTTAAAATGCAATTGTTGCACCATTTTCTGTTCACATAGTCCATAATTTAGGTTTTTTTGATAAAAAAACCCACTTCTTTATTCCTTTGAAGGAACATTTTATTTTTAAAATTTTGATTACCAACAGTCGGTGATCAGTTCAAAACTGAGTAGCAGCTACTAATAGTACTATTCATTGTCTTAGGATTACGTACAGCAAACATTTTGTTTTCAAAATCTTGATTAGCAATATTTCTAGTCTGCTGAAAATTGATTAGCAACTACTGTGTAATGTTTTAAAATTGTGTAGTCGTCTCTGAAACTTGCGTAGCGAATCGCGACGAGAATACTGAACAAAATGTTCCCATGTGTACATAGCAATATGTGAAATGTGCATAGCGAATCGCGACACAATTTAACAAACAAAATGTTTCCTGCCTGCGAGCATTATTTTTGCCCCCAACATATTTATATCCCCTAACTGCAACACTACTGACTATTCAATATGAGATTACGTCTCCGAGGAAGTTGACAGCGGTCAAGCAGAAAATTTCACTTGTAGAAGTAAAGTGCTTTTTTTTTAAATCTTAACATTGAGGCAATAGCACTCCAAGAAATAAAGAACTGTACATGTTTTTTTATCCTGTAACAGTGTTTCTGCCAGAAAGACATTTTTGGGTATGACACTATGGAACTGAATGCAACCAGTGAACATAGGGTATTGGGGACCTCCCCCAGAAAAAAAATTGGTTAAGTTTAGGGTTCCGGTTAAGAAAATTATACAGTAATGATAAGAGTAATTAATTTTAATCTGCAAAACTTTTTGGGTAGGACGCCATACCCGTTTTACCCTCTGGCAGAAACCCTGTGTTGACAATAAAAATAAAATAAATAGGATTTAATTTTTCAAATAAAATATAACTTTTATGTTGTGTGTATATGAAACAAACAAATGGACACTGGTATGGAATTTAATAGAGACTGTTAAAAATACTGGTTAAATAATGCAAGGGTAAGGTTTTAAAGCTTAGATTCACAAATGAATTTATGTTAGTATCATATTTCTGTACACGCCAATATTTTATTGTATTTTCTCAGACATTGTTTTGTTCACTCTGTGTATTGGCCAACCCATGATGGTATTTAGAGGCTTGAAAAGTCAACTAATACACAGCAACACACAGTACATACAAATAATGACATCAGTCTGTGTATTGGCCAACTCATGATGGTATTTAGAGGCTTGAAAAGTCAACTAATACACAGCAACACACAGTACATGCAAATAATGACATCAGTCTGTGTATTGGCCAACCCATGATGGTATTTAGAGGCTTGAAAAGTCAACTAATACACAGCAACACACAGTACATACAAATAATGACATCAGTCTGTGTATTGGCCAACCCATGATGGTATTTAGAGGCTTGAAAAGTCAACTAATACACAGCAACACACAGTACATACAAATAATGACATCACTCTGTGTATTGGCCAACTCATGATGGTATTTAGAGGCTTGAAAAGTCAACTAATACACAGCAACACACAGTACATACAAATAATGACATCACTCTGTGTATTGGCCAACTCATGATGGTATTTAGAGGCTTGAAAAGTCAACTAATACACAGCAACACACAGTACATACAAATAATGACATCAGTCTGTGTATTGGCCAACCCATGATGGTATTTAGAGGCTTGAAAAGTCAACTAATACACAGCAACACACAGTACATACAAATAATGACATCAGTCTGTGTATTGGCCAACCCATGATGGTATATAGAGGCTTGAAAAGTCAACTAATACACAGCAACACACAGTACATACAAATAATGACATCAGTCTGTGTATTGGCCAACCCATGATGGTATTTAGAGGCTTGAAAAGTCAACTAATACACAGCAACACACAGTACATACAAATAATGACATCACTCTGTGTATTGGCCAACTCATGATGGTATTTAGAGGCTTGAAAAGTCAACTAATACACAGCAACACACAGTACATACAAATAATGACATCAGTCTGTGTATTGGCCAACCCATGATGGTATTTAGAGGCTTGAAAAGTCAACTAATACACAGCAACACACAGTACATACAAATACAGTTTAGAAAGCTTAGTATTTTGTAACATGCCTTGTTGCACCTACAAAAGTAGAATTAACAGGCATAGAAAAAGTCGAGAACGGTTGTTCAGGTTACAAGTTGTTCAGGTTACCACAGGTCAAGAAAGTCAAGAACGGTTGTTCTGGTTACCATATGTCACGAAAGTTGAGAATGGTAAGTACTAAATTCGTTCTCCGGAAAATCTTATTCAAACATTTTTTTATCAGGTTTTTAGGTTGTTTGAGTGTTTTAAAATATAAAATATATATGTACAAGTATCAGTACAATGAGAACAGTGATACAAATCAATAACAAGAGTTTTGTGTATCTGCAAAGAGACAATATAATACTGGTAATAATAATGAGAATTTTAACTCCAAATTGGGAATGCAAAATATACTGTATTAAAATAGATTTTAGAAAAAGACAAAAAGTTTTTTTTTTTTTAACAACACTAGAACACATTGATCAGTGTTCTCGCTGGGTGAAAATTAAAGGAGGGTGGATGCACGGCACCACACCCTTCAAAAAATAAAATAAAAAAATAAATAAATAAAAAGGGGAGGGGTGCGGAGCTTGGTGACCATATTGTTGTGTGTTGGTATACTGTGGAAAGACACTCCTTATTTTGCCTACAAGAGAGTGAAAAAACGTTTATACGAAATACAAGCAGTCTCGTATTTTAATTGAACCGAAGATGTTATCGGTCTGACATTCACGAGCAGTTCCGGTTTTGCTGAATCAATCAAAGTTTTAATATTATTATTTTAATAAAGATTTCAAGATATACGAAAAACAATAAAGATGTTTGTAAAGTGATCCTCCAATGTCGGATACATTTTTTGTTATTTCTATCTTCATCGAATGAATCGATTGCTGTGATAAAATATTATCACCAGCTGATAAAAAGTAGTTTAATTTTTGTATATATTATTTGGCAACCAGGTTAAATGATTTTAATGATAAACACTACCAAAGAAAGAAAGAAAGAAATGTTTTATTTAACGACGCACTCAATACATTTTTATTTACGGTTATATGGCGTCAGACATATGGTTAAGAACCACACAGATTTTGAGAGGAAACCCGCTGTCGCCACTACATGGGCTACTCTTTCCGATTAGCAGTAAGGGATCTTTTATTTGCGCTTCCCACAGACAGGATAGCACAAACCATGGCCTTTGTTGAACCAGTTATGGATCACTGGTTGGTGCAAGTGGTTTACACCTACCCATTGAGCCCTGCGGAGCACTCACTCAGGGTTTGGAGTCGGTATCTGGATTAAAAATCCCATGCCTCGACTGGGATCCGAACCCATTACCTACCAGCCTGTAGACTGATGGCCTAACCACGACGCCACCGAGGCTGGTATAAACACTACCACTTCCGTTGTTTTTATCAGCTGTAACATCCCCCAAAATTAATTGTTTACAATATTTTATAAAGAACTGCTGAATAAACAGAATGACAGAAATGACAGATAGTACAAATCATCCGTTACAACCAATTATATTTGCAATTGTGGACAAAATATCACAGTTGTTAGTGGAAATAAAAGACAGAATGACCGTTCTGATCACGTGACAAATTTGGCGCCAAATAAGTGGGGGGGGTTTTAATCGGAGATTGCCAAATCCGTAAAAAATTAAAATTGTTTACATTGCTCAAATACAATATAACTTTTATTGTATGTATTAAACATACAAATGGATACAGGTATGGGACAAAATAGAGGCTGTTAAAAATACTGTTAAATTACGTTACGGTAACTGTCATAATTGTTTTGTCAATTGTTTTTTCGTACACAACACGGCTTGTTTCCTTTGATGTCTGGTGTGCAGACTGATCATTGTGGGGGTTTTATGTGTGGAAAAAGTGTGCATTTGTAAATAGCAGATATAGGTGCTGTAAAATACAGCAGGGTTCTGGAAAATAAAGAGGGGTGCAGAAAAATAAAGGAGGGCAGAGAACGTCACTACATTTGTCCACTTAGCAATTGATCTTTTATAAATATATGCACCATCCATAATAGATACCACAGCTTTTGATACACCAGTCGAACGACAAATAGCCCAATGGGCCCACCAATGGGGATCATGCCAGATCAACCATGCATCAAGCGAGCACTTTACCACTAGGCTATTGTAGTTACTTAATCTTTCTTACACATTGTTACCACTCGTTATAGTTGACAGGGTTCATACACCTTAGGCTGTTAAAATTTCCATAACTTTTCCAAAACTTTCCATAGCCCACAAATCCAAATTTCCTAAACCATTTCCAAGCAAACTCAATCACAACAAAGTGTTTTTTGCAGTTTTTAGACATGTTTGTCAGAGTTAAAACTTTTGCCTTGACTAAACTGCGTGGTATACATGTAGGATTACTACTAATAAAAAAATTAATGTAATTTATTTTGTCGTTTTAAAATGCAGTTTTATTCTTGGAGTGGACATGACACTTTCCGGGCATTTTAAATGGAGTCAATAGGTGCAATGGTCATTCAAGTCATAGATACATCAAACTCGCTGCAAACTCGTGATGATCTGCGCAAGCGCAAGCACAGATAGCCTTAGTTAATCTTTTGGGATCAGGCTAAAATGGAACCACTACCAAAACGGAACCATTTTCGTTGGCTAGGCTATAACGGCATCTCACTCGTGACGATCTGCGCAAGCACAAGTACAGATAGCCTGAGTTAATCTTTCGGGATCAGGCTAAAACGTAGCCCGAGTACTCTGACTGTAAGAGAGCTAGACGGACATTTGGACATAAATACGCTCTCATTACAGTCAGAGACTAAGCTATGTATTTTTTTGGCAATTCCCGACAACCAAAAAGTTGGCAAAGATTTCCGCTCTAATACCACAACAATCCTATGTTTGACGTCAAATACCTTTACATCGATCATTTTCGAGTTAACTGATCCACATATCCACATATTAATCACTAATAAACATACTACAGAAAGAAAGCACAGCACCGACAGCACCCACATTCAGCTACGCTTCATGACACTCCGTCGCAAGAATTACAAAGCTCGGTGACCTATTTCGTGACGTAGATAACGTGATCACCCACTGGGCGATTCCGCCTTGTGCAACTGTGACGGAACATGCGCTTAAATTTGTTTCGCCTGTGGCGATTTTAATTGTGTTAGAGGGCCGTGTGCAGTTTATTGCCCGTAGCCCAGGTGGGCAACTTGTTACGTAATACTTCACGCGATCGGACACGTGAGGTACCGCCTTGTACCCCCAGGCAAAATCCTGATTTATAATAAATAGCTAGTGTTTTAGAGAGATCGAGGAGAACGAATAGGAAGGCTCCGAGGGAACGTTAGTCCGTTTGGACTTTGGTAAATATCATTTTCTGCTCTGTGTATAACCTTGATGTGATTGATGTGACTTTTAAATATTTGATACTGTATTATACCAATATTCTTTAGACAGTGTCTTCGGTCATCTGACGAAGTAAATCGTAGACTTCTTGTTCTAACATTATACGAGTATTTGGTAATATAAAGCTTAGCCAGTCATCCTAGACGACCTAGGTACACTGTAGGTTATTGTCTTTATTGTGATAGGTACCAATATTAATTCTGTGTCACAAGGTTACTGAATGAGTAGTTAGGGTTAATTAAAAATTAACCCGTTAGGAATAGAGCTGTAATTCCTTTATTAATTAAGTTCCCCTGGAAGCGTTCCTAAATTATCACACGTTACTGAACGAGTAGTAAGGGTTAATTAAAAATTAACCAGTTAGGAATGGTGTTGTAATTCCTTTATTAATTAACTTCTCCTGGAAATGTTTCTCAATTATCACACGTGTGGGTGTGGTGTAATGGTGAAGTGTTTCGCATATTGTGTAACTAGACACCTAGAGATTAACTAATTAAGTGATCAGTTCTGGGTTGTTATTATTGCTGTTATTAATTAACTACTACGGCTGTACATTTGTCAGCGTAGATTAATACAGATTCCAAAGTGTATTGTGTTTTTGTTGTGTTTCTAGAGAACTAACGTGCTATAATAATATATACTTTATATAAGATCGTATCTCTGATCATACCTAGAGACGAGCCATACTAGGGTTTAACAGTCTGTTACAGAGAGATCTAATAGATATACAGTTAGGAGAGATATTTTGATAATCGTGTTTTATTCAGTTACGGGTATTATAGAATCCCCCGTGACAGCAACAGTCACAGGGGCCGTCTCATACCAAGCGACGTTACAACATGGAAGAGTTGGCTAATGGTTTCCTCTCTAACACAGTGATAAAATTACCAAATATATGACATCCAATAGCCGATGATTGATGAATCAATGTGCTGTAGTGGTGTCGTTACACGGCCCCTGGAAGACAGAATGGCTGAGTGGGCGATCATGTGACGCATCGTCACGATATAGGTCGGCGAACTTAGAATTCTGCTGTCCGGAGTTTGCCGAAGCTTAGCTGAATGTGGGTGCTGTCAGGTTTCTTTCTGTAGTGTGTGTATTAGTGATTAATATCTGAATTTCTTTTAATCAATCAACTCCGATGTAAAGGTGTTTGACGTCAAACATAGGATTGTTGTGGTATTAGAGCGGAAATCTTTGCCAACTTTTTGGTTGTCAGGAATTGCCAAAAAAATACATAGCTTGGTCTCTGACTGTAATGAGAGCGTATTTATGTCCAGATGTCCATCTAGCTCTCTTAGTAGTCTTACAGTCAGAGTACTCAGGCTAGGTAAAACTGAACCACTACCAAAACGGAACCATTTTCGTTGGCTAGGCTATAACGGCACCTCATTATATTGGCTAAAACGGGGTGTTGGGTCGGGGCTAAATATTGGTGAAACAAACCAGTTTTTCATACATTTTATTTACGGCAAGGACATAATTTTCCATAACTTTTCCATAGCCAAGGTAACAAAACCTGATTTTCCAAAACTTTTAAGGTCCTGGAAAACACTGTGACGAATTTCCAAAACTTTCCAAAACACGTACGAACCCTGAGTTGATAACACATACTTGTTAACACATATACGTGCGTTAACATTTTAAAGACATACTAGGTGATGACCAGGTCACCAACGCCATACCATCCATTGAAAAAAAAAAAAGAACAGTCGAATCGATTACTCCGTGACAAACATGATAACCGAAATGGACTTGTCTGTGACACACAGGTTAACTATAAGCGCAAATAGGTTTTCGTTGGAAAAGGCATTTAAATTTATTTTAAAACTGTTTTTTCAGGATATGTAAGAAATAGAATACAACATTTGTGTCCGTTAGATACCATTTATCTTACAACTTGTTTAAAAACTTATCCAAATCGCTTTTGCGAGCATTAAGATACATTTTAAAACTACTTGCAAGATAAATGGTATCTAATGGCCACTCATGTAGTATTCTCTATTTAACAACTTGCACATACCAGGGTTTCTGCTAGAGGGTAAAATGGGTATGTAATGGCCACTCATGTAGTATTCTTTATTTTAACAACTTGCACATACCAGGGTTTCTGCTAGAGGGTAAAATGGGTATGTAATGGCCACTCATGTAGTATTCTCTATTTAACAATTTGCACATACCAGGGTTTATGCAAGAGGGTAAAATGGGTATGGCGCCATAGCCAAATTGTTTTGCAGATATTATTTCTTTTAGCTCACTTTTTTGACAAAATTAATTACTCTTATTATTACTGACAGTCTGATTTTCTTAACCCTAACCCTTAGCCCATTTTCTTTCTGGGGGAGGGCCCCATACCCACTGTTGACTGGTTGCATTTAATTCCATAGCGACATACCCACTGTTGACTGGTTGCATTTAATTCCATAGCGACATACCCACTGTTGACTCGTTGCATTTAATTCCATAGCGACATACCCACTGTTGATTGGTTGCATTTAATTCCATAGTAACATACCCAAACATTTATTTTTGGCAGAAACATTGCATACCGTATTTGACCGGAAATAAGCCCATGTCTTTGAATAAGCCCACCTCCGTTTTGATAGCATTTAAGAAATTAGGCCCTCATTTGTAAATAAGCCCACCCCCAACTTCGTCACCTTATAAATAACATGAAATTGCAAGTTTGCTCAAAGTTCATTTAAAAGGTCATACCTCCTGCATAATTAAACACAAATGTAACAATATTTTACCACCAGTGAGATTTAGCAGTCTAACAATAACAGTGTGTAACTTGTTTTCAATTTCATGCCTGCAGTATTTCTCTGAAGTATCCAAGCCAAGTATGAACTACCAGTGTCTATTTTTACCACCACACTGGGTCCGCAGTTAATGCTAATTAAGCAAATACCGTATTCTGATTGGCTAAGAACAATGACCTTAGATTGACAATTCTTTGCAGTGTAAGCTACCTGCCCATGTCAGAAACGTGTGTATAGGCTATTGAGTTTGTTGTTAATTTGCTGTTGTTTTAAGTCTTCTCAGTATTAAATTTTGGATGTAATTAAAAACAGACTGGTAAGTAATTGTAACATAGAAGGTGTTCCATCTGATAATTAGATACTAAATAAAAAAAAACCCAATTTAATTAATAAACAATTATTATTTATTAATAACAAATGGAACACTAATTAATAGATGTGCTACTGAACGTTTTTTGTTTTTTTCCTAGTTCATTTAAATATTGTTATTTATTTTAATTATAATTATTAAAAAAATTTTCAACAAAACTGGCCCCTTGTCTGGGAATAAGCCCACCCCATGCCAAGCTCACAATGAGTTGTCTTGGCCCCCTGGGCTTATTTCCGGTCAAATACGGTAAGTGTACATGCAAACATATTCTATAAGCTTCACATGTACAGTCAGACCTCGTTACTATGACATTTACACTATCCGACCACAAATTGTCGGGAACGAACGTACACCAATGTTATTCTGTTCATTACACCAGAATTCACACCTTCCGACACCGACAGAGCAAATTAGGAACAAACGTGCACCCAACGTCTAAAAACACATTTACAACGACATTACATAATCACATATGCCGTAGTACGTTGGCAGTACACACAGCCATTTGGCATCCTTGATCGCGTCACTAGCCGACAGTGTTACATGATGTCCGAGTTACCGATGTCGGCTAACTCTATAGACATGTATTGCTTTTGAACGCAAGTCTTTCGTCATTCAATTAAAGGATTAACTTCGAACAATCAAGTCTACTAATTTTATGACATTTCAGGGCACAATATTTCACGCGAACCGCCGTTCTGTTCGCATGTTGGTTATGCAAAGTTAAATTTACACGAACCGCAAACTGGTTACGTCATGGCCTGTAAACGTTCAGAAATTAAAACTTGCAAACTTCACGATTACAGGACGTTTATTCACGCAGACATACTACTAGTATTTCGACAAGTATTTTAGGCTGAATTTTAGATACTTGATGCGCAGCAAATCAGTAAACAACGTTATATTTCAACACTTGTAATTTGCGACCAGTCTAAAGTAAATGTTCAGTATAGAGTCGAGCCAAATTTTTTTTTTAAATGTGCTCAGACCGGTGGGGACGGCTAAATTATCTGCTGCTATTTTATCTCTAAAGGAATATATGTAGACATAATATTGGATTGCCTATAATTTTACACATGTTAAAAACAGTTTTAACGTAAACAGGAATCCAAAAGTGTCACAAAAATTGAAAAATACTAACATCGCATAATGAGCTTTAAAACCCCCAAACATTTGGCACGTATCTGTAGTATAGAAGTACCATCGATAAAGTGAAAGTAGCATAGCCACCGCAAAACGGAATCCCTCGAAATGATTATGTATATATTTCAAAGGCGTAGCGCCCATTACACACAGTACGCATGTGCGTAATGCAAAAACAAAATCCAGGAATAGGTCGAGGCTGTCTGTAATTGTTCTATAAAATATCCTCTTAAAATTGACTCAAAAAACTGATTTAAAAAAAAAGAAAAGAAAAAAAAAAGCCTCCGAAAAGGCTCAGATTGCATCTACAGACGTCCTGAGTTTCAAACTTTTCACCGGGGAAGCCCCCCCGAATATCACTGCTCGGGCACACCTTTGACGTGCATAATACTAAGAAAATGTCTGGCTAGGCCCGTATTTTATTTCTGTACTGTGGCTGATATTCAGTTTTTTTTATAATATTGTTAACTTTAGCAACCATTAAAGACTTCTTTTTTTTGTCAATGTTTTCTTTTGTATTTGTTTTAACTTTGTTTCAGCTAAAAACTATGCATTTAAAATATAATTTCAACGTAATTTTGAGGTAACCGATCAGGTAACCCACGGGTTACGCAAATATAATTCACGTAACCGAACAAATGGTTACCTAGGTAAAAACCATGTGAACCGACTTCCGGTTCCCTCAGATTTCGAAATATTTTCCCCTGACATTTTGTAAATGAAGTATGTACCAATCGTTTAGACTGACTGTGAATGCGCTTTGATTAATAATAATATACTTAGTATTTAATGATGGTCTGTGATCCATCCCCGTCGGTGGGACCACTGGGCTATTTCTCATTCCAGCCAGTGCACCACGACTGATATATTAAATGCCTTGGTATGTGTTATCCTGTCTGTGGGATGATGCATATAAATGATCACTTGCTACTATTGACACCCAATTTAGCCAATGATTAATAAATCGATATGACAATTTTTATATAACAAAGTGACACAGGGACAAAAGTGGTCATTGTAACAAGGACTGACTGTACATGTAAATGGTGTATTGTTTGTTGATTTTTTTTATTAGTATTTTTTGTTGTTTGTTGATTTTGTTGGTTGTTGTTGTTGGGTTGTTTTTTTGTTTGGTTGTTTTTTTGTTTGTTTTTTGGTGGGGGGTGGGTTTCGTTTTAGATTGTTTTGCTGTTTTATGATAGAATAGCCAAATACGAGTGATATTACTACAATAAAACTAAAACCATCGGGTCATTGACTGTAGGCTACTGCTCATGACCTGTCTTGAATTTCTTATCGTCATCGTGTCAATTTAAGGTGAAGGCTGGCCACCATACCCAACCATAAATCGGTCACGTATCAATATCGGACAGGCTTATTGATGTCAGTCAACGTAATTGTTGTCACCATAAATACAGAACCTTTAACTTAAATAAAATAAAAACCAGTTACACTCGAGTAAGCAGGTACGCTTGAAAAAATACCGGAGTAAAAGTCTGTAGGTTACGTTAACCCAGATAATATTTTAACAATGTCAATGATGCTGTGATTCGAGATAAAATGAGGAATAAAACTACACGAAAAGATTTCATCTTCAACATAAGTCTTCTAACGATCATACTGTTGAACATTAATAAAAGATTAAGACCAAAAATACGATTATTTCCAATACAACAAAAATACAACGTGAAAATCATACCAGTCTTGGACTCCTAAGAAAAAACTAGGAAACCGACAACGAGGCTAAAATGAATAATTTATAAATACCATAAGTAAAGATTCCCCTAAAGTATCCAATGAAATAGATGTTCTGGTAAAACGTTGAGAGCCGTATAGATGTCGTACAATGATACTCATTGGTTGAGATTTTGACACATGGAAATTCCTTTGCATGGACTTGAGGTTGGTTAGTAGTAGTAGAAAAGGGTTGTTAGGAAATAAATTGAAATAGGCTTAACTTTTACCCAAATGGGAAAAATAATTGTACACAGTGTTGTACGTGCTCTTTTCTACTTTACAATATAATTGAAGAGGTAATGTAGCTGAAAAATGAAAAATGGTAAACAATATAAAATTGTCCACAATGTTTAATTAGAAAAGAGAGACTTATCATCTTGATGGGGACCAAACTCGCTTCAAGGTTTTATTCACTTAGTATTAAATGAACTAAACTCGAGTAGCCTGTTTTAAGTGTTTTGACCAGGCAGTGTTACATATTAAGTGATGCTTTTTATTTTTGTACCATGATGTGACTCCCTCTGTCAACTGATATCACTAGAAGAAATACATGCAGTGTTACATATCACGTGTATTACATGGACCTGGTTAGTTCTAATGCTTAGCAGTTAGTGCATTTACTTAGTACACTGTAACCATCAAAACATTTATTTGTTTAATGACACCACTGGAGGACATTGATTAATGAATCATCGACTGTAACCACCAAGGCAGATCACTTGCAGAGTTACACAATCAGGAAATGGGCCACTTAGGAAAATACACTTATTTAACTTGATCATCAAAGTTGTTTACTTCTGTCACATTTCCTTCATATTTGTAACTTTATAGCCATGAGAAATGCAGTTATTTTAAATATGGTTTTTATTTCCATTTTGATGTCATAATAGATGATTAAGAACAAGCCCCATTACACACTTCATGCTGGGACTAGATATTTGATTGTTACATGTATGTATGTCCTAGTGTGGCAAAATGTGACTTATGAACAAACATCAACTAAGTTAATTACTTTATATCTAATATATACATGTATATAGCCATTGTTGTTCTTTTAGAATATGTTTGTGTTGTGTGGGTTTTTGTTTTTTGGTTTGTTTGTTTGTATTTTCTTGGCTATACACAGACGAAATGTGTCATGTTTCATAATGTGGATAGTTCTAAAACAAAGACTTGTTTTAATTTTTGTGACCTTTTCAAAAACAATCTCCTTATGGATATGGATTGGTAATTTGGTGCCTTTAGAAAATTTGAGGGTACAGATTTTTACTCTTATTTTACCCTATGGAAGGAAGGAAATGTTTTATTTAACGATGTACTCAGCACATTTTATTTACGGTTATATGGCGTCAGACATATGGTTAAGGACCACACAGATATTGAGAGGAAACCTGCTGTTGCCACTTCGCGGGCTATTCTTTTTGATTAGTAGCAAGGGATCTTTTATATGCGCCATCCCACAGACAGGGTAGTACATACCCAGCCTTTGAGAAATAGCCCAATGGGCTTTACCCTATGGAAAAATCGTAGCTAATGTATTAATATGATTAAAACACATCCCTAATGTTGTTTTGTTTGTCTTTTTTAGAATTTAAATGTTTTGTTCAGTCAGGGTTCAGAATTAGGACTATTCTAGAATTGATTACATTGAGGTGGAGTAGGGGTGGTGGGTGGAGTAAGGGGGGTGGGTGGCTGGTTAAGGGGGTCAATGACACTAATAATTGATTTTTGTCTTTTTCTCTATGTATACACAATGTTTAATTGAAGTGTTTTGTGTGTGGTGGGTACCAGTATATAAAAAACATGGCCTCTTCATCCCCATGTGATCAGGAATCAGGCTTGCAGTTTGTTCATCATATGAATACAAAGAAAATAGTTTTATTTGGTCAATGACATCTCAACTCGTTTTAAAGTATGGCTTTTTGATCTGTGGCAGAAGGGGAGGGGTTGAACAGAGGGGGAGGGGAGGGAGGATAGAGAAGTTGAATGAAAAATAACTCACTGGGTCAGCCATTGAACTATATCCTGCTCAAAAGAAATTGTTCGAATTTTAAAAAAAAGTTTTGTTTTTTTTATTAGCCCAGAAATGTCGATAGTATCAGGCATGTCTAAAGGAATATTTGTGTCTATTTTACTAATTTTAGTTTTTTTTAAGGTATACCTTGAGTGAATTTAAAAAAAAAAAAAAAAAAAAAAAAATAAAAAAATAAAAAATAAATCAATGAATACTCAGTGAATAATATAACATTTCCAGCAGAGTCTGGATACAAATAAAAAAAAGAAGAAGAAATTGTTCGAATTCTGTAAGGCCAAATACACTATTTTAGTAATATGTGGGTTGATCAATAGTTTGTAATTATTTTTTATATACAGTATTATACATTGTAGTGAGATCTTGAGAGAAGTATATTATTAATATATATATTATTTTATGAATTGATTTGGTTGCAGAATACAGTATATTGTTTAGGGTTGACCTTTCGGTAAAATATTTGAGAGATTGACTATTACTCCCACACACACACACTATTATCAGGGTTGAGTTAGATTTCGGGTTAGTTTTATGGTTAAGGTGAAGTTCACTCTTTATGCAATAAATGTATCAATATAATGGAGGGTGGGGTGGGGGTGGGGGGTAACAGGCGGAAATCTTTCCCAAAGAGAATCACTTACAGCTATGTCTCTCTGAAGATGAGATTTGACCCCCCTTACTTGTTATTATTTCAGATATATCTAACTGCAGTACAGCTGTAAGCCATGGAGTGACTGTGATTGTTTTTCAGATATATCTGACTGCAGTACAGCTGTAAGCCATGGAGTGACTGTGATTGTTTTTCAGATATATCTGACTGCTGTACAGCTGTAAGCCATGGTGTGATTGTGATTGTTTTTTAGATATATCTGACTGCAGTACAGCTGTAAGTCATGGAGTGACTGTGATTGTTTTTCAGATATATCTGACTGCTGTACAGCTGTAAGCCATGGCGTGATTGTGATTGTTTTTTAGATATATCTGACTGCAGTACAGCTGTAAGCCATGGAGTGACTGTGATTGTTTTTCAGATATATCTGACTGCTGTACAGCTGTAAGCCATGGCGTGATTGTGATTGTTTTTTAGATATATCTGACTGCAGTACAGCTGTAAGTCATGGAGTGACTGTGATTGTTTTTCAGATATATCTGACTGCAGTACAGCTGTAAGCCATGGCGTGATTGTGATTGTTTTTCAGATATATCTGACTGCAGTACAGCTGTAAGCCATGGAGTGACTGTGATTGTTTTTCAGATATATCTGACTGCTGTACAGCTGTAAGCCATGGCGTGATTGTGATTGTTTTTTAGATATATCTGACTGCAGTACAGCTGTAAGCCATGGCGTGATTGTGATTGTTTTTCAAATATATCTGACTGCTGTACAGCTGTAAGCCATGGCGTGATTGTGATTGTGATTGTGATTGTTTTTTTTAGATATATCTGACTGCAGTACAGCTGTAAGCCATGGCGTGACTGTGATTGTTTTTCAGATATATCTGACTGCAATACAGCTGTAAGCCAAGGAGTGACTCTGATTGTTTTTCAGATATATCTGACGACAGTACAGCTGTAAGCCATGGAGTGACTGTGATTGTGTTGTAACCAGAGTAAGGATGGGGGCGTACAACAGCAGTTTTGTGATAGAAGACACGTCTGACACGGCCGTGACGCAGTACACACACCCTAACCAGGCCAACTGGATCACCGCCCACGCCATAGCAACGGAATGTAAGCATCACTTTACTTTTATTTTTTTTATTATTCCACTGCCCCTTTTCCTTTCTTTCCTTTGACTTCCATCTCATTTCTTCCTGATCTGGCAGCTCCTCCTATATCTTTCAACTTCCTTTGCTGTCCACCTCCACATCCCAGTCCTTGTCTCTCAACTGTGACACGTTCTTGTTTCACTTTATTGGTATTCAAGGTTAGATGTACATGTAGCTCAGTGGTAGAGCTCTTGACCACCTCCTCCTCCCCTAATCATGCCCTAATGCAACAAGTGTCCCTCAGTTGGTACATCAAACACAGTGGTATAGCTCTTGCCCCCCCCCCCCCCCCCCCCCACCCTCCCCATCCCTAATCCTGACCTAATGCAACAAGTGTCCATCAGTTGGTATATCAAACACAGTGGTATAGCTCTTGCAGCCATTTTGTTTTGTTTTTGTGACGTCCAGTGGTATAGCTTGGGGCGAAGTGACGTCAGCTCAGGTCCAACTCTCTATTATGCACAGTGTAAACAAATGCTGTAATTTACGACAAGGCGCTTCGCTTTCATCAACCTGACTTGTAAAAGAACATAAATGACTTGATAGTATAATAAACTATTTAACTAAATATATTTCAGTTTGCATCAATATAACGAAATGGAGTTATAGGGTT
Organism: Gigantopelta aegis; assembly: GCF_016097555.1. Classification (NCBI taxonomy): domain Eukaryota; kingdom Metazoa; phylum Mollusca; class Gastropoda; order Neomphalida; family Peltospiridae; genus Gigantopelta; species Gigantopelta aegis. The sequence continues at coordinate 2,407,941 of NC_054706.1, forward strand.
TTTTCTTTTAAAAAATCCAAAGAAAAAATGTATATTATTAGGCCTATTGGTAGGATACGTTCGAGCAAAAACGACCACTCACAATACCCAAGTGATAATTTTCTTTTCTCTGGGACTACGTAATTGGTCAGTTTTGTGATTTTAGATGGGAAAGTCTACTTAATCAAGGGTTTTACAGAATTACTTACAGTAATAAAGCTGGTAAAGTCCATTACGATTTGAGGTTATCACACAATACCCTGTGATCTTAATAAAAGAGGCACGTCTTTTCAGTGTGTTTAGACACAGTGTCTGGGGACCGTCTAAATATACACCTGCCAATCAAGAACCACAGGTACAGGCCACGGAAAGAAAATACCAATTAAGCAAGAAAACACTCTAACTATTTTTCAGTACGTGGGTTAATTTATATACAAAATATAATACAGTTATTTCAACACTTTGACAATGGTGGTTTATTTTGTATTTAAAAATAAACCAATATAACACATTGCTGTGTTACTGGGATAGATATTATTAAAGAACATTGCGATGCATCCGCAAAAATCAGGTATGTTTTGTTTCTTCAGTTCGAAGACTAATTCCTGACGTGACACGTTAGGTATTATGTAACCACCAGCTCGCCAGAGAGCGTATTCACTGGGATAGTACAAAATGGCTGCGCCTGTTATTAACTATACGATTATACTTGTTGATATTAAACAATAATGTGCGTTACATATCGTTGAATATGTATACCAGTCCAAAAGCCTTGCTTTAGCATTCCTTTAAACACAGTGGTATAGCTCTTGCCCCCTCCCCTCCCCTAATCCTGCCCTAATGCAACAAGTGTCCCTCAGTTGGTACACCAAACACAGTGGTGTAGCTCTTGCCCCCCCCCCCCCCCAATCCTGCCCTAATGCAACAAGTATCCCTCAGTTGATACATCAAACAGTGATAGAGCTCTTGCCCTCCCCCTCCCCTAATCCTGCCCTAATGCAACAAGTGTCCCTCAGTTGGTACATCAAACACAGTGGTATAGGGTGTGGGGGCGGATGTGGGGGTGGGGTAGCCTGTAGCTCAGTATCACTTTGATGAGGTGTGATGGGTCATTGGATCAACTGCCTGAGGTGGAACCAAATCTCGACCAGCCCGTAAAAATGGATACTAAGTTTAGTTAATCTACAAACCTGCAATGCACATTTAAATAAGAATATAACATAGGGAAGTTAAAACCTGTGATGTTTAACAGGGAAATACCATCTTGACTAATTAACAGTTTGTCTCACTAACCATTACCTCGTAGACAAACGTGAGTTTTAAAAACTAGGGTCTGTCCCCTCAATTGATCAGGCCTATAGATTGTGCTGAAGTCAAGGTGATAAGCACTGTGCCTAAAATGAGTATGTCAAAACTAAGCACGCCCAAATTAAGTACAAACCTGATGACCTCAAAACCATTGCATTGTTTACCTTTAAATAGATTAAAACAATTATACCACAGGCTTTGGTAGGTACTGTCCTGTCTTCGGAAAAGTACAAATAAAAGATCCCTTGCTGCTTTTTGGTAGTAATTTATATGATAGTATACGGTTTCTTCTCATTTAATAATCCCTTGTCACATTTTGGTAAGAGTACATTAATTGGTCAGGCCTATAGATTGTGCTAAAGTCAAGGTAATAAGCACTGTGCCCAAAATGAGTATGCCAAATATAAGCACGTCCAAATTAAGTACAAACATGTTGACCTCAAAACTTTTGAAGTAACATATTAGACACCAGATATACCTAAAATTGGATGCTTACATATTAAAGATGATACCGCAACTTAGCATGTTTACAGTACAATGTTTTGTAGTTATGCACATTCCTTTTCTTTAAAACTTAAAACATTGTTTGTTAAACTGGTAATCTAAAATCATAGGCGTTACTATCAGCTATATTGCTTTATTATACACATGGTTCAACATAACTGATGGTAAATCATACGAAGCACACGTGTAATAACAAATGTAATGACGTAATGCTAGGAAGCGACGTCATAACATGATGTTGCTTCTCCAGTCCTAGCTCAGACTGTGCAATTGAAATATGACGTCATTTCATTGTCTCCTTCTAGTTGTGGCTGAAACATTTTGAGTTGGGTCTTGTTATTCATAAAGAAAACAACAATAATAATATGGATAATAAAGAAATTATTACACTCACATGTGAGTTGTACTGGTTTGACGAACTTCTCACTCAGGCAATACAAAAATCATAACACTCGTTTCATAAAATCAGTATGACACACAAGCTTGTATAATAATCTCTATATTTTGTCATGTACCAGTGAGCCACCTTCAACATTGACTCATAGTTTATTTTTATTACATGCTCGTAGCAACTACCACTCTATGGATTTAATAATGTTCTAGAGTACACATCTAATTCTAATTAACAGTGCGTGCATGGTGTATTTATGTTTTTATATGTGACCATATTTGAACAAACTCAGCAGCTTGACCATCATATTCTATGAAACCCATTAATAAACACATTTCAGTTCTTTTCTGAATAGTACTTATATGTATACTGATAATAAGATTCCTCATAATTGCATTTATTTCTTGCGGTCCAATTTCATATTCTAAGAAGCAGATGTCTGTATAAGTGCAGGTTTCATGACAATGTTTATTCAAGGAACACCCACTGAAAAATGGGCTGTATTTCTCAAAACTCAAATTGAAACGACTGCATATTCTCGCCTTTGCATGTCTGTATATTCCAAATACTGCAACAGTTTCTGATAAACTAACAGCACTTCCAAACTGAGCGAGTTGGTGTTCTATGAAATAAGTCATTTCTTCCAAATAAGGGACCTGAATGCCCACACTTCCAGACAAGCCAGCTTTCATTATCATATCTTTTTTTGTCTTTTTTCTGCAAACTGTTTTGTGAGTTCTTGTTAATATATTCTATCATTGCCATATATGTCTGCCATTCTTGGTAACCTGTTCACCTTTGATTGGCTTTTCTCTAACTTCTGTATATAGATTTTCCCGGTAGTCATGTGCAGCATGCCGAACAGCTGTTCTGGGAAACCCCAAAATACTATTGATTGTTTGAAGCTCTCCACCTCTGTGGACCTGGTGACCTAGTTTTGAGATAAAAGAAGGCGGCTACACCTGTGTGTTAAATAGATTTTCTTCATGCCTGTATACACCTATTATAACACACAGTACAGGTTACAGACAAGCACCCAGTGTTACAAGATAAACAGATCACTCAGGTTAAGTAGCTGTCCGATATAGCATAATGTTCTTGGGAACAGAATATTGTCCTCTTAACTCAGGGGGCTGCTTTAACTCACCCTATATAACAGTAAGAGTGTATATTACAGGGGATAATCTAGGATTTTTAGGAGTGTGTTTGTGTGTGTGTGTGTGTGTGTCTCTGTGTGTGTCTCTGTGTGTGTTTGTGTGTGTGTGTGTTGTGTGTGTGTGTGTGTGTGTGTGTGTGTCTGTCTGTGTGTGTGTGTGTGTGTATGTGTGTGTGTGTGTGTGGGGGGGGGGGGGGGGGTGTAGCATCATGTATACTTACAGATCCACATATCTCATTGAATGGGAGGGGTTGTTTGCATGTGTGTTTCCAGTGAAAAAAACAGCAAAAAATCAAAGGTGCATTTTTTTATACTTGTCAACTAAAGGGTCTGGGGGTAAACCCCTTAACTTCCCCGCCCCCCACATGGATCCTCCGCTATATTACTGAAATATTAATATTTATTTTGTGGTTGTGATAATTTATTTTGAGTGTGATGCAGGGGTCACAATGGAAATAATTTAGTTTAGTCAATGTTTAGTAAATATTTGTAAAGTATTGCATGAAAATTACTAAAATGTTTTCAGTGAGTATTGTTGAAGTGTTTGTGTTTCCAGTGAGTATTGCTGAAGTGTTTGTTTCTAGTGAGTATTGCTGAAGTGTTTGTGTTTCCAGTGAGTATTGTTGAAGTGTTTGTTTCCAGTGAGTATTGCTGAAGTGTTAGTTTTTCCAGTGAGTATTGTTGAAGTGTTTGTGTTTCTAGTGAGTATTGTTGAAGTGTTTGTGTTTCTAGTGAGTATTGCTGAAGTGTTTGTGTTTCCAGTGAGTATTGTTGAAATGTTTGTGTTTCTAGTGAGTATTGCTGAAGTGTTTGTGTTTCCATTGAGTATTGTTGAAGTGTTTGTGTTTCCAGTGAGTATTGCTAAAGTGTTTGTGTTTCCAGTGAGTATTGTTGAAGTGTTTGTGTTTCCAGTGAGTATTGCTGAAGTGTTTGTGTTTCCAGTGAATATTGTTGAAGTGTTTGTGTTTCCAGTGAGTATTGTTGAAGTGTTTGTGTTTCCAGTGAGTATTGTTGAAGTGTTTGTGTTTCCAATGTATATTGCTGAAATGTTTGTTTCCAGTGAGTATTGTTGAAGTGTTTGTGTTTCCAGTGAGTATTGCTGAAGTGTTTGTGTTTCTAGTGAGTATTGCTGAAGTGTTTGTTTCTAGTGAGTATTGCTGAAGTGTTTGTTTCCAGTGAGTATTGCTGAAGTGTTTGTGTTTCCAGTGAGTATTGCTGAAGTGTTTGTGTTTCTAGTGAGTATTGCTGAAGTGTTTGTTTCTAGTGAGTATTGCTGAAGTGTTTGTGTTTCCAGTGAGTATTGCTGAAGTGTTTGTGTTTCTAGTGAGTACTGCTGAAGTGTTTGTGTTTCCAGTGAGTATTGCTGAAATGTTTGTGTTTCTAGTGAGTATTGCGTAAGTGTTTGTTTCTAGTGAGTACTGCTGAAGTGTTTGTGTTTCCAGTGAGTATTGCTGAAGTGTTTGTGTTTCCAGTGAGTATTGCTGAAGTGTTTGTGTTTCCAGTGAGTACTGCTGAAGTGTTTGTGATTCCAGTGAGTACTGTTGAAGTGTTTGTGTTTCCAGTGAGTATTGCTGAAGTGGAGCGCCTGTGGATGCGGTTTCAACAACTTGGCTGTAATCGAGAAGGAGTGATCACCGAGATTGTACTCAAGACCGAACCGCAAATCAAGAACGACGCATTCGTCAGAAACGTCAGTTCATAGTTAAAACAGGGTCTAATTTTACAGTTTTCACAAGAAATATTTTATTATTATTATTATTATTATTATTATTTATTATTTATTATTAATTCATTTGTTTTATATTTTAAAAATGTATTCATACATTAATTTTTATTCTATTTTACATTATTTATTGTTACATTCACTAACTCATTATTGTACACTTATTCATTTATAGTGATCTACACGTTTGTTTAATTGTTGTTGTTTTTAAACATTTAATTATACATATATTTATTTATTTATTAATAAAAAACAATTTGAACTATTTACTAAAAATGGATCTGAAACAAATTATGGCAAGATATTTTATTTTATTTTATTTCATGTTGAAGCAAAATGATGATTACGAGATGATCTGTTTAATTGTGTTATTGGTAGGGATAATAAATGTTATGGTGGGGTGAATTTAAAAAAAAATATATTGCTTTTGATTTTGTTGTTTAGTATTTTTAAAATTGTTCATCACAGGCTATATTATATGTTTTGGGGTTGTTTCTTTATTTAAGATTTTCAAAAACATGAAATCTCGGAATGGAGCTGTTTCATTTGAAAGTTTTCTGCGAGCATTAAAATGGACAGAAATTCAAGATACACAATCAAAGGTGAAAGGTGAGGCATTGTTGTTTAACCTGCAATACATTTTAACGGTTGTTGTAAGGCTTCTTTTAGGTTAGGTTTATCTATATATTTTGCTTTTAATTTTATTTTTCCTAAATTATAATGACTATGTTAACCAAATTTCAAGTTTCCCAGTAGTTCATATATTAAACAATTATGGTTTTCAACAACTTATACTGCCAGCATGAACAATCTGCAGACATGTGAATAGGTAGTTTGATGTGGTAGTATTTGGGCTGGGACGTGAATAGGTAGTCTGATGTGGTGGTATTTGGGCTGGGACGTGAATAGGTAGTCTGATGTGGTAGTATTTGTGCCGGGATGTGAATAGGTAGTCTGATGTGGTGGTGTTTGTGCTGGGACGTGAATAGGTAGTCTGATGTGGTGGTGTTTGGGCTGGGACGTGAATAGGTAGTCTGATGTGGTAGTATTTGTGCCGGGACGTGAATGGTAGTGTGTGGTGGTGTTTGGGCTGGGACGTGAATAGGTAGGTGAATAGGTAGTCTGATGTGGTGGTGTTTGGGCTGGGACGTGAATAGGTATGATGTGGTAGTATTTGTGCCGGGACGTGAATGTGGTGGTGTTTGGGCTGGGACGTGAATAGGTAGTCTGATGTGGTAGTATTTGTGCCGGGACGTGAATAGGTAGTCTGATGTGGTAGTATTTGTGCCGGGACGTGAATAGGTAGTCTGATGTGGTGGTGTTTGGGCTGGGACGTGAATAGGTAGTCTGATGTGGTGGTGTTTGGGCTGGGACGTGAAGTCTGATGTGGTGGTGTTTGGGCTGGGAGAATAGGTAGTCTGATGTGGTGGTGTTTGGGCTGGGACGTGAATAGGTAGTCTTGATGTGGAGTGGTTTAGGTAGTCTGGGACGTGAATAGGTAGTGGTGGTGATGTGGTGGTATTTGTGCCGGGACGTGAATAGGTAGTCTGATGTGACGTGAATAGGTAGTCTGATGTGGTAGTATTTGTGCCGGGACGTGAATAGGTAGTCTGATGTGGTAGTATTTGGGCCGGGACGTGAATAGGTAGTCTGATGTGGTGGTGTTTGGGCTGGGACGTGAATAGGTAGTCTGATGTGGTGGTGTTTGGGCTGGGACGTGAATAGGTAGTCTGATGTGGTGGTGTTTGGGCTGGGACGTGAATAGGTAGTCTGATGTGGTAGTATTTGTGCTGGGACGTGAATAGGTAGTTTGATGTGGACGTGAATAGGTAGTTTGATGTGGACGTGAATAGGTAGTTTGATGTGGTGGTATCTGGTCTGGGACGTAGCCCAGTGGTAAAGCGCTCACTTGATGTCTAGGATCGATCTCCATCGGTGGGCCAATAAGGCTATTTCTCGTTCCAGCCAGTGCATCACAACTTGGATATTAAAGGTTGTAATATGTGCACTGCTATCCTGTCTATGGGATGATGCATATAAAAGATCCCTTGCTACTAATGGTAAAATGTAGTAGGTTTTTGTCTCTAAGACTACGTAAAAAATTACCAACATTCAACATTCTAGTGGTGTTGTTAAATAAAACAAACTTTAACGTTTGAATATTTCAAGTTCTAATCAGTAAAATATCTGTTTATCATACCAATTTTAGATGTTATTTTCTTTCAGCAATATTTCATTTGTTGAACAATGGAAAGCCAGTGGATAAGAATCTGTTTACAAATATTATTTCCAAACTGTATCCAGAAGCTCCACCTGTGAGTAAAACATTAAATACTATTATGACATGCAAGAAAAATAGCTGGTGCCTCAGTCTTGATAGAGTATTTCCACTGTCTGAGTCCGTACTACATGTAGTATTTTGTTTTCTCAGCGGTAAAGAATGTTAAGTATTGTTTTTATTGACTTCTCAGTTACTTCACATATTTATTTCAGTATGGTAAATTACATTTCAATTAAATAACTAATTATATTTCAATTAAATAACTAATTATATTTCAATTAAATGACAAATTATATTATTTTGTCAAATTATAGGATTCAGCTTTTCAGAAGAACAATGTTATTTATTTGCTTTTTTTGTTTCATTGTGGGTTTTTTCAATACAATTCTTTGGGCTTCACCAGGAACTTTTGAAATGGTTAATTTTTGTACCTTATTTGACATAAAATACTTTCTCTTTCAAAATATTCAACGGCAGAAGATGAAAATCATCAAAAAGGGGCTTCAGTTGTACCCCTATAAACCCCTTCCAGGTGTATTCCAACTATCACCAAAAAGGGGTTTCAGTTGTACCCCTGTAAACCCCTTCCTGGTGTATCCCAACTATCACCAAAAAGGGGCTTCAGCTGTACCCCTGTAAACCCCTTCCATGTATATTCCAACTATCACCAAAAAGGGGTTTCAGTTGTACCCCTATAAACCCCTTCCATGTGTATTCCAACTATCACCAAAAAGGGGCTTCAATTGTACCCCTATAAACCTCTTCCAGGTGTATTCCAACTCGTAGCTGTTAATAAGACTGAAAAAGAGAGCAACAGAATTTGATTACATTCTACACAGTGTTACAGTCAGCATAACTGATAAATAAATATTATTTTCATTTACAGCAAGAAACACAAAGAATTGCTGAGCTTTTCTTTAAGCAGATGGACAAAGATTTACACGGTAAAGCCATGCTAAACAAATATTTGGTTTTCTATTTAGTTTATTTTTTAGTATCCTAAAATGGTCCAGTCAATGTGACTTGCCCAAGTCACTCAAATCTTAAGATTGAACCTTGTAGCTGGACCTATTCCCTCATTTAATGTTTTTTCCCACATCCCATCCAGTGCTCCACGACTGCTATATTAAAGGCTGTGGTAGGTGCTTTTCTGTCTGGGAAAGTGCATATAAAAGGTCCCTTTCTTCTAAAGGAAAAATGTAGTGGATTTCTTCTAAGACTATATCACGATTAATATGTTGGAATGTGCTCAAGCGGTGTTATTAGGCAAACCAAGCTTTTAACGTTTTAATTATTCATGTGCAGTTAATACGTTTCTAGTTTACTTTACATGAGAAATCTTTAAATTATTCATGTGCAGTTAATACGTTTCTTGTTTACTTTACATGAGAAATCTTTAAATAATTCATGTGCAGTTAATACGTTTCTTGTTTACTTTACATGAGAAATCTTTAAATGATTCATGTGCAGTTAATACGTTTCTTGTTTACTTTACATGAGAAATCTTTAAATAATTCATGTGCAGTTAATACGTTTCTTGTTTACTTTACATGAGAAATCTTTAAATGATTCATGTGTAGTTAATACGTTTCTTGTTTACTTTACATGAGAAATCTTTAAATGCAATTTATAACCTGCAAGTATTTAAGACAAATATTCATTGAACAATATCAGATACATTTGTTTTCTCAAAGATTCAGCAAGCATTTTTTGTAATGTTCTGGCACAACAGACTTTGAAATAAAATGAAAGTAGATTTATTTATTTAACAGTAGGAGACACATAACTTATCATCTGGCTGGCCATGCCATTCCCTAGGTGCTCCAGGGTACCTACTATTATCTGACTTCCAGTTGACGTTTCTAATGGTTAACAATTTAAACCAACCTGTAAGTGTAATACCGTACATGTTACAATTAAACGCCTTGTTTGTGTTCGTAACATTTTAGATAGAAGTGTTATTTTTGTCAAATGTATATTAAATAATAATAATAATAATTAAACTTTAAAAAAATAAATATGATAACTTTCTTTTTTAATTATTATAATTTTTAATTAAAAAAAAAAAAAAATTGTGTGTATCTGACATTATGTAGTGTTCATATAACTTAATGTAATAATTTTAAAAAAACTTGCGATTTTGTGTTAAAACATGTGCATTAAAAAAAAAGCTCCTACTTTTTGACAAAATCTCCTGCATTCGCTTGACTAAAGGTTGACAGGTCTATTCTAACAAAATCTCCTGCATTCTCTTGACTAAAGGTTGACAGGTCTATTCTAACAAAATCTCCTGCATTCTCTTGGCTAAAGGTTGACAGGTCTATTGTAACAAAATCTCCTGCATTCTCTTGGCTAAAGGTTGACAGGTCTATTCTAACAAAATCTCCTGCATTCTCTTGGCTAAAGGTTGACAGGTCTATTGTAACAAAATCTCCTGCATTCTCTTGGCTAAAGGTTGACAGGTCTATTGTAACAAAATCTCCTGCATTCTCTTGGCTAAAGGTTGACAGGTCTATTGTAACAAATCTCCTGCATTCTCTTGGCTAAAGGTTGACAGGTCTATTGTAACAAAATCTCCTGCATTCTCTTGGCTAAAGGTTGACAGGTCTATTGTAACAAAATCTCCTGCATTCGCTTGGCTAAAGGTTGACAGGTCTATTGTAACAAAATCTCCTGCATTCTCTTGGCTAAAGGTTGACAGGTCTATTGTAACAAAATCTCCTGCATTCTCTTGGCTAAAGGTTGACAGGTCTATTGTAACAAAATCTCCTGCATTCTCTTGACTAAAGGTTGACAGGTCTATTGTAACAAAATCTCCTGCATTCTCTTGACTAAAGGTTGACAGGTCTATTCTAACCGGTAATAGTTTCTATACTGCTTTTCACTTTTACATATTAAAAAGTTGAAAATAAATGTTTGTGTTTTGTACTTGCTTGGATCTGTGTTTTTTATATTAGTTTAGAGCCGAAACAGAGAATGAATTAAGCGTTGTGTAACAAGGGAGGTCACTTGTATGTTTCAGGGGAGCTAACTGAGGACCAGTGGATCCTGGTGTTGATGAGACTGCCCCGAGATCAGCTCAATCACCTTCTCAACTTCCACATCATGCCCGAGGACATGCGTGAGAGAGTCCATCGCAATCTGCCAGAGGTCAGTCTCTACCGGCTCGGTAACAAAATGATAAACAACTATAACATAGTATAATGGGTATGGGAACTCTTAACGTGCCCCTATCCAACTATAACATAGTATAATGGGTATGGGAACTCTTAACGTGCCCCTATCCAACTATAACATAGTATAATGGGTATGGGAACTCTTAACGTGCCCCTATCCAACTATAACATAGTATAATGGGTTAATGAACTCTTAACGTGCCCCTGTCCAACTATAACATAGTATAATGGGTATGAGAACTCTTAACGTGCCCCTATCCAAAAGTAGGTTCAGGCACGCCCATCTCCGATCTGACCTCTGACATCGCATCGCCATGGACCGGTTCCGGGACGGGATATAGTATAATGGACCTTTCTGAAAATTGAACCGGCCAATGAAAATTAGCATTATGTAATGAACCATTCTTAAATTCCAAACAGCCAATAAAAGGTTGTATTGTAAAATTTCAAAGGACAAATGAAAATTAACATTATATAATAAGATTATTTCCATATTCCTCACAGCCAATCAGCCAACAATGATTAGCTGTGTGGAATATGAGACTATTTAAAAGTTCCAGATAGATAATAAAAATTGGCTTGATATCATGGATCATTCCAAAATATAACCAGTCAGTGAAAAGTAGCATAATACAGAGGATCATTCCAAAATAATATTAATAATAATAAAATATTTGATGTTGTCCTTGTCACTGTTATCATTCATGCCATGTTTTAACAGTTATACAGTATGTTGTCCTTGTCACTGCTGTCATTCATTCGATGTTTTAACAGTTATACAGTATGTTGTCATTGTCACTGCTATCATTCATGCTATGTTTTAACAGTTATACAGTATGTTGTCCTTGTCACTGCCATCATTCATACAATGTTTTAACAGTTATACAGTATGTTGTCCTTGTCACTGCCATCATTCATGTGATGTTTTAACAGTTATACAGTATGTTGTGTCACTTCTATCATTCATGCGATGTTTTAACAGTTATACAGTATGTTGTCCTTGTCACTGCCATCATTCATGTGATGTTTTAACAGTTATACAGTATGTTGTCCTTGTCACTGCTATCATTCATGCTATGTTTTAACAGTTATACAGTATGTTGTCCTTGTCACTGCCATCATTCATGCGATGTTTTAACAGTTATACAGTATGTTGTCCTTGTCACTGCCATCATTCATGCGATGTTTTAACAGTTATACAGTATGTTGTCCTTGTCACTGCCATCATTCATGCGATGTTTTAACAGTTATACAGTATGTTGTCCTTGTCACTGCCATCATTCATGCGATGTTTTAACAGTTATACAGTATGTTGTCCTTGTCACTGCCATCATTCATGCGATGTTTTAACAGTTATACAGTATGTTGTCCTTGTCACTGCCATCATTCATGTGATGTTTTAACAGTTATACAGTATTTTGTCCTTGTCACTGCCATCATTCATACGATGTTTTAACAGTTATACAGTATGTTGTCCTTGTCACTGCTGTCATTCATGTGATGTTTTAACAGTTATACAGTATGTTGTCACTGCTATCCTTCATGCGATGTTTTAACAGTTATACAGTATGTTGTCCTTGTCACTGCCGTCATTCATGCGATGTTTTAACAGTTATACAGTATGTTGTCCTCGTCACTGCCATCATTCATGTGATGTTTTAACAGTTATACAGTATTTTGTCCTTGTCACTGCTATCCTTCATGCGATGTTTTAACAGTTATACAGTATGTTGTCCTTGTCACTGCTGTCATTCATGTGATGTTTTAACAGTTATACAGTATGTTGTCACTGCTATCCTTCATGCGATGTTTTAACAGTTATACAGTATGTTGTCCTTGTCACTGCTATCATTCATGCGATGTTTTAACAGTTATACAGTACGTTGTCCTTGTCACTGCCGTCATTCATGTGATGTTTTAACAGTTATGCAGTATGTTGTCCTTGTCACTGCCATCATTCATGTGATGTTTTAACAGTTATACAGTATGTTGTCACTGCCGTCATTCATGCGATGTTTTAACAGTTTAACAGCAGGAACGCCAGTCGTCTGACGGGCTACACTCCAGCCAATCAGGGCCTGCCTACCTACCGTACAGGAAACGTAACAATCAGCCCCCCAGCCCGCATGACGGTGAGCCAGGTTCCGTCAGACGCCCTCCTGCGAGATGTCGCCGACATGATCAAGGGACGCGACTGGGACCTCGTCGCCAACAAGCTCGGCTTTCTGCAGGAGGATATCAGCAACTTCAGACAGATCTACCCAGACAGCTCCTACCAGCAGGTGTGTGTTTACATCTTCACATCAAGTCCAAGTGTGGTTAGTTTTTCACACCAACAAGTCCAAGTCTGTTTAGTTTTTCACACCAACAAGTCCAAGTCTGTTTAGTTTTTCACACCAACAAGTCCAAGTGTGGTTAGTTTTTCACATGAACAAGTCCAAGTCTGGTTAGTTGTTCACACCAACACATCCAAGTGTGGTTAGTTTTTCACATCAACACGTCCAAGTGTGGTTAGTTGTTCACACCAACAAGTCCAAGTGTGGTTAGTTTTTCACATGAACAAGTCCAAGTGTGGTTAGTTTTTCACATGAACAAGTCCAAGTGTGGTTAGTTTTTCACAAGAACAAGTCCAAGTCTGGTTAGTTTTTCACATGAACAAGTCCAAGTGTGGTTAGTTTTTCACATGAACAAGTCCAAGTGTGATTAGTTTTTCACATGAACAAGTCCAAGTCTGGTTAGTTTTTCACACCAACAAGTCCAAGTGTGGTTAGTTTTTCACACGAACAAGTCCAAGTCTGGTTAGTTTTTCACACCAACAAGTCCAAGTGTGGTTAGTTTTTCACACCAACAAGTCCAAGTGTGGTTAGTTTTTCACACCAACAAGTCCAAGTGTGGTTAGTTTTTCACACCAACAAGTCCAAGTGTGGTTAGTTTTTCACACCAACAAGTCCAAGTGTGGTTAGTTTTTTTACATCAGATTTGTGTGTAATATCTTTTTACATCAACAACTCTATGTGTAGTTACTCAGGACTCTAGATTATGGTAGCCCCACTCCCATGGCTAGTAATATTCAATGTTGGACTAGTAAATTGTTGGGGTCAAATGTTGCAGTTAAGTCTATTTTGTAAATATAAATATCCAGCCCCCAACCCCCATCTATATCTCTCTCTTAAATAGGTGACATCTGATTTTTACTATTATTTAGTAAAATTGTATTAACTTAAAATAAAGTAGGGCTATTTTTAAATCACTGATCCCATGGCTAGTGGTGTTTATACAAATTCCAGAAGCCCTGTTACTTTTTTACATCAACAAGTTTATGCATAGTTAGTTTTTCGTATCAAGAGGTCTACATGGATGTGTAATTAGTTTTTCACATCAACAAGTTTATGTGTAGTTAGTTTTTCATACCAGCAGGTTTGTGGTTAGTTACTTTTTAGAACCCATCTGGTTTGAAACGGAGGGGACTATTGGTTTCATTGCTGTCCTTCTGCCCATCGGTCTGTCCCAAATAAAAAAAAATTTGTCTGTTTTTTTGCAATGCCTTAAGATATTGAGTTGAAATTTGGTGTATAGCTTTATTTATTGTGTACTGATACATTTTTCACAGAGTTATGGCCCTTGAACTTCAGTACTCTCAGAATGCTTATTTTTACTGGCATGGTTTCTGACAGTCGGTTACGCAAGCAGCTGTTGCTTTTCACCTTACTTTTGACAGTGTTTCAGATGTATCTAGAATTCGTCCTTTTCACGATTGATAGTATAAATCACAAGCCATTATCTGTGTTTGTCTCAAGTTTTCTGGTGTTAAAACAAGTCGCACTGTAAGTCTTAATACAGGTAAGTTGTCTAATTTCCAGATTATTTCCTTTATCTGTGTTTGTCTCAAGTTTTCTGGTGTTAAAACAAGTCACACTGTAAGTCTTAATACAGGTAAGTTGTCTAATTTCCAGATTATTTCCTTTATCTGTGTTTGTCTCAAGTTTTCTGGTGTTAAAACAAGTCGCACTGTAAGTCTTAATACAGGTAAGTTGTCTAATTTCCAGATTACTTCCTTTATCTGTGTTTGTCTCAAGTTTTCTGGTGTTAAAACAAGTCACACTGTAAGTCTTAATACAGGTAAGTTGTCTAATTTCCAGATTATTTCCTTTATCTGTGTTTGTCTCAAGTTTTCTGGTGTTAAAACAAGTCACACTGTAAGTCTTAATACAGGTAAGTTGTCTAATTTCCAGATTACTTCCTTTATCTGTGTTTGTCTCAAGTTTTCTGGTGTTAAAACAAGTCACACTGTAAGTCTTAATACAGGTAAGTTGTCTAATTTCCAGATTATTTCCTTTATCTGTGTTTGTCTCAAGTTTTCTGGTGTTAAAACAAGTCACACTGTAAGTCTTAATACAGGTAAGTTGTCTAATTTCCAGATTATTTCCTTTATCTGTGTTTGTCTCAAGTTTTCTGGTGTTAAAACAAGTCGCACTGTAAGTCTTAATACAGGTAAGTTGTCTAATTTCCAGATTATTTCCTTTATCTGTGTTTGTCTCAAGTTTTCTGGTGTTAAAACAAGTCGCACTGTAAGTCTTAATACAGGTAAGTTGTCTAATTTCCAGATTATTTCCTTATCTGTGTTTGTCTCAAGTTTTCTGGTGTTAAAACAAGTCGCACTGTAAGTCTTAATACAGGTAAGTTGTCTAATTTCCAGATTATTTCCTTTATCTGTGTTTGTCTCAAGTTTTCTGGTGTTAAAACAAGTCGCACTGTAAGTCTTAATACAGGTAAGTTGTCTAATTTCCAGATTATTTCCTTTATCTGTGTTTGTCTCAAGTTTTCTGGTGTTAAAACAAGTCGCACTGTAAGTCTTAATACAGGTAAGTTGTCTAATTTCCAGATTACTTCCTTTATCTGTGTTTGTCTCAAGTTTTCTGGTGTTAAAACAAGTCGCACTGTAAGTCTTAATACAGGTAAGTTGTCTAATTTCCAGATTATTTTCCTTTATCTGTGTTTGTCTCAAGTTTTCTGGTGTTAAAACAAGTCACACTGTAAGTCTTAATACAGGTAAGTTGTCTAATTTCCAGATTATTTCCTTTATCTGTGTTTGTCTCAAGTTTTGTGGTGTTAAAACAAGTCGCACTGTAAGTCTTAATACAGGTAAGTTGTCTAATTTCCAGATTATTTCCTTTATCTGTGTTTGTCTCAAGTTTTCTGGTGTTAAAACAAGTCACACTGTAAGTCTTAATTCAGGTAAGTTGTCTAATTTCCAGATTATTTCCTTTATCTGTGTTTGTCTCAAGTTTTCTGGTGTTAAAACAAGTCGCACTGTAAGTCTTAATACAGGTAAGTTGTCTAATTTCCAGATTACTTCTTGAACTGTTTCTCAACATTTGTTTTCAAATTGTTCCCACTCCACAAAATGCATTCAAGATTTGTAAACACAGGGTTATATTTATACCATAGGTGCTTAATAGTCCATACTGAACGTAGTCTGTATGCTCTTTACATTGACACTTTGAAACAAAGTCACTTTGTTTTGTAAACACAGGGTTATATTTATACCATAGGTGCTTAATACTGTCCATACTGAACGTAGTCTGTATGCTCTTTACATTGACACTTTGAAACAAAGTCACTTTATTTTGTTTAACACACAAGAGCACATTGATTTATTCATCATTTGGTAATTTTGACATACAATCTTAGAGAGGAAACCTGTTACATTTTTCCTTTAAGAGTGAGATAATCTTTTATATACACCATTCCACAGACATGGTAGCACATACCACAGCCTTTGATTTTCCAGTCTTGATGCACTTGCTGGAAAAAGAAATCGCTCAATGGGCCACCAACGGGCATGAAGACGGATCAAAACTATGCTACATTATATGCTATTATTTCACAGAAAATGTTTGTTTGTGTTTGTTTTCGCCAGGTCTAGAAGTAAGTTTACTAACTGTGTATTTGTTTGTGCCAGGTCTATCAAATGTTGCGGGAGTGGAAGTTGAAGGAGGGAGGCAACGCACGGGTGGACGTGCTGGAGCGAGCACTCAGGGAAGGAGGAATGGTGGATGCTTCTCTTGCTCTAGGACCCTAGCTTCACACAGTTTCACGGGGACTTGTTCTTCAACAACCTATAACCATGTTTTAAGCTATGAATTTAATGGTGCATGTAAAAGAAATAGGTTATATGACCGCCATATTGGATTTAAAGATGGCTGCCTTATTTAAACATTTTCATTTCATTTCAACTTATTTTCATGCTTATATCCAATTAAGGTTCAAGCACACTGTCCTGGGCACACACCTCACCTATATGGGCTGTCTGTCCTGGACAGTAGTTAGTGGTTAGTGAGAGAGAAGAGTGTGTAGTGACCTTACACCTACCCATTGAGCCCTTAAGAATTCGCTCTGGGTGGGAGCTGGTACTGGACTGCGAACCCTGTACCTACCAGCCTCTAGTCCGATGGCTTAACCACTGCGCCACTGAGGCCAGTTAAATATTTTCAGTGAATATCTCGAAACTTGAGCCAGATAGAACCATGGATCCAAAGTCTACACCCATATTTTAGGTATTTAAATTTTTTTAACGAATATCTCGAAACTTGAGCCACATAGAACCATGGATCCAAAGTCTATACCCTTACTTTAGGTAACTGTCAATATACTGGTGCACACAAGAAGTAGTTGATTTATTTGAATATCAGATTTAACCATTGCCGCCACATGTAAACATTTTCAGTTAAACAAGTAAATAAAAATTACCAGAATCGGAGAATCCCAACAAAACCATTCTTTGAGAAAAATAAACAAAACCATCAAGTACATAGTCTGACATCTGATGTTCTGGTAAAATCTGTGTTAAAACATAATGTTCATGTCCAGGACTCACACTGAAAGAATTTAGTTTTAGCCATTTTTAAAAAATACAGAAAAGGGCCAATTAATTTTTAAATTTTATTTGTCAACTATTAAATGTTGTATCCACTTTGTATAAAACGTAGCAATTGTTTAATTTGGCAAAGAGCAGGGTGAGCCCTGCAGTTTACAGTTAATAATTAATACATTTCTTAGGGTCAAATTCTGAATAATTAATGATTTCTTAGGGTCAAATTCTGAATAATTAATACATTTCTTAGGGTCAAATTCTGAATAATTAATGATTTCTTAGAGTCAAATTCTGAATAATTAATACATTTCTTAGGGTCAAATTCTGAATAATTAATGATTTCTTAGGGTCAAATTCTGAATAATTAATGATTTCTTAGGGTCAAATTCTGAATAATTAATACATTTCTTAGGGTCAAATTCTGAATAATTAATGATTTCTTAGAGTCAAATTCTGAATAATTAATACATTTCTTAGGGTCAAATTCTGAATAAGTCTGTCACTTGCCACATTGACCAAAAAAGAAAGAAAATGCATCACAAATTGGAATGAAAATGGATTGTGGTCGAATTTGATTTTAAAAAATGAGACCCGTTCACTGTGATGAAATTACAAGTGGATACATTGATAAATATATGTTATGGATAGGATCCGTTTCTAATTTTAGAATACAGGGAATACCCATTGTTGAAAATACCACATATAGTGCTTTTGTTTTTAAAAAAATGTAATGATGTACCTGGTAATCAGAAATCAGCAATAGGAGTGGTTGTGAAGATTTGCATACATCAGACCAACATGGCTCTTATGCAGACTGTTATGCCATCTGGCTCTTTTAATTAATTACAGTCTGATGTAATAACAATAATGTTTGTGGGGGAGGGAGTATTTGTTTTTTAATTACAGAGTTCGACAAATCCACTAGTGCAGGGCTAGTGGTTTCCCACCCCCTCTCCTTATCGCTCGATCGTGTGTTTTTTTAATTCTTTTTCTCTTGGCTGAAATTTCATTTAATAAATTTGATTGTGACGTTTGTCATCGAATAATATCAACAACACAATCAGTATATAATAATAATCCAATTGAACTAGGTCTGCAAACTGCAGTAACATGCTATCTCTACATCGTCACAGTTACAGCATGCATTGTTTACTTTTCCCTTTCAAGTTTCTGGCACAGGAAATAAGTCTAATGACATGCATGTTTTGATTGGTTGGACACGTCACCTGGTAGTTAATCTCGCACACATGTTTTAGGCTAAGAACTTGGAAATCACCAATCGCGACGACAGGTTAATCTCAATCAAGTAAACCCCAGTCATGCTTTGAATTTCAGTTTGTTTTATTTACCTATTGTTTTCTAATTTAACACTTCGCTTACATAAATTAGAGCATTTGTTTACACTGTGCATAGAGCCGTTGGACGGAGCTGACATCACTTCACTCCAAGCTATACCACCGTACGTCACAAAAACAAAACAAAATGGCTGCCCCCAGTTAGCAGGAATAACCATGGGTTTTTTATTAACTCTAAAATTCCGTGTTTTTCATTTGTTAAAGTGTCAGTATGTGTTGGTGGTCCGGGTATCCATCTTTCCAACATATAAGGCTCTTATTTGAGTTGATCCTCCCTTTAGTTGAAGCTGCAACAGAAGTTTCGTGTGTACCCATGCATAGTTTCTTGCCCACATAGGTTTTAAACAAGTTGTATTTGGTCACTTTTACACATCGTCCTGTGTCATGCAAATGATGGACGCCATTTGAATGTTTTACCACATCCATACATTTTGTTCATATCACCCAATCTAATTAAAATTAGCTCCACTGGTTAATTACTGTTACCTGTGGATCTGACAGCACCCCCTGTTGGAGTTCATGTCCAGTTGACCTTTCATTCGACCAATCAAAACCTTACTTGCAAAATCATGCCAGTGATTTGAAAAGAATTTAAAAACATTCTGGATTATGCCGAGGGTATACGAAATGATTCGGGTGAATTACAAAGTATGCCGGAAATGAATTTCAATATAAAATTTGTTTTAAGACGGAAAAAAAACTCTGATGGTATAGCCATAAAATCTGTTTATACTAAAGTACTAATCAAAATTAAACCCAGGTGATTTTCCAGTTTTATATATTAGTTATGAAAATCCCTGGAATAAAAACCATAAAAATGTGTTAGTATTATCATGACCTGTTACGGTATTCAAACAACAGGTAGAAAAAATGACAATAAATGACCTGTTATAGATAGAAATATGAGATGTATTTACAGTTTTACTGCAAAACATATGTAATTTGAAACAGACTATAACACCCAGATTGATATTGATTAAAGCTGACAGGTGAAATCACAAGTACTAAGCATAAGCAGAGGGGTGGTGTCAGGTGTGTTCAATATAAAACTGGGTTTCAAATTACATATGTTTTGCAGTAAAACTGTAAATACATCTCATATTTCTATCTATAATTGGTCATTTATTGTCATTTTTGGTATTGGTTGTTTGAATACCATAACAGGTCATAATAATACTGACACATTTTCATGGTTTTTATTCCAGGTATTTTTATAACTAATATGCAAGACTGGAAAATCACCTGGGTATAATTTTGATTACCGGTAGTACTTTAGTATAAAATCCGGAGTTTATTACTGCACTTTTCCCCCTGTTTTGTAATGTTGAAATAGACCAACAAGTTCGCCAGTTGCATAAATAGTCTTGCCCGATATTTTTTGAATTTGTATGCTCCAGAATAATGCTATAAAAGGCGAAGTGTAATTGGTAGATATTTAAATTATTTATAGATGAAATGTCACCTGGACATGGGGAGTCCACGCAATGCTGTTAGATCTACTGGTAGAGCTGATTTTAATCAGATTGTATATCACTGTGCTTACCAACCATGTGATCTTGCAGGGACACTGATGTTTTGAGTTTTGATCCGCATTCTTGGCATGCATATTTTCATATGGTCCTTTGTGTTTTCGCATACTTGAAACATATGCAAAATATTTTAAGTATTTAGGGCAGTTGTAAGGCTTGTTTCTGATATGGTTATTCAAATGGCCAAAATAAAGTGACTTATCACAGTATGTCTTATCACAATATGTACACGAATACTTGTATGTCTTAGCATGTCTTATCATGCTTAGCCTTGACACGTCGTTTCAAATTACTGCCAACTGGACTTTCGTAAGTACAAAGATCACGTTTTTTTCTTCTTCAATACTCCACTAACCTTTGATTTTGGGGTTGATGTTATAACAGGTTTACAGTTGTTAATATTAATATCAGTACAGTTGTCAGAATTGGTGATATTGTTTTCTTTGACATCTGGCGAAAAAAAATTCATTGATATATCAGTTTCATTAATGATAACAGACGATTCGTCAATGAATGACAATTCCATAATCAAACAAATTTGGTAAACACACCGTAACACCTTTGGAAAAACGCCGTAACCTATAAATAGAAATTCCATATCATTTCTGTTTTGATTTAGAAAAGATAAACATGCATTTTCTGATATTTTAAAGCAATATTTTTACAATAAATGCTAACATATTTATTCTATACACAAAATGTATTGCTTGTTTGAAAGTTACACTGAACATAGGTAGTCCTGACATATTTTTCTACGGATCTTTTTTTTAGCATGCTCTATTGCATGACACTGTATTAAAATAGTACTTTAAACTACGCTATACATCGCTATACACTAAATTAAACACATGCATATATGTACTACCCTCATTTAAATTTAATTATTTTGATAGTGGGTTTAGATACCAACCATGAGTTTTCTCAATTATTTTTCCCTGGGGGGAGGGAAAAAGCGAAAACGGGACAATGAAGATGGATCACACATGACAAAAAACCAAATGTACGACACGACAAAAAACTGAAAGTTACAACATGATTTAAGTGTTTGTTTTATTTTACTGTTATACTCGTAAATGTGTAATGTTACAAAAATTATATAAAAATCCAGTTATAATTGATCAGGAATTTGGGCTAGTGCTTTATCTTGGTGGGCTAGTGGTTTTCACAAACCAACTAGCCCTGTGGCTAGTGACTTTTTAAAATATTTGTCATACTCCGAATTATTAAAACATTTTTTTAAATTTCACAAAATATTACAACATAAACATTGACAATGAATACAAAAGTTTAACAAATATTAAAGTAATAATACATGTACTAAATTAATAATAGTAATTATCACTTTGTCATTATTATAATCATAATGTAGAACAATGAAATAAGACATGGCTATTTTCATTTTCTTAACCATGGAAGCACCATTAATCTGGCTGTTATGTAAATTACAGTCTGATACATGGCATGTATCTATTTTTATTTTCTCATTTCTCATACGTAGTCAAGTACACCAGCTTTATTAGACTCAAATTACATTATATTATGAAAATCTTTTATTTTGATTGTCTCATACACACAAAGTCCAAATTCAGTCGGTTTTCCCCTGAATCAGTAATGTTTAATTTCATATAATTACTTTTAAATATATTACTATTGTTATGAATTAATCGTTTATTGTATAAAATCAAGACCCATTTGAATTTCATGAATTTATATTAAAGTTATCACTACAGACTTCCTCTTATTGTACACCCAGTAGCGATGTTTTTTTCATGCTGGGGTGTCGTTAAACATCTGTTCTATTCCTTTTATCGTAGAAAAGTATTAAAGTGTCCAGTTTTATACACACTGGAAGTGATATTTAGAGATATTTACTTACTATGTATTTACAGGTTTTAATTTGTATTTCTTTATAACAATGGTTAGATGTATTTACTTGTTGTACATGTTGATTATTTATGTTAATTTGTATTACAATATGTTAATGTCTGTATTCATGATAATACTTTGTTATTGTGTAACTTTGGGCTACATTGTTTAGAAAAATTTATATCTTGGTTGTTTTGGGTTTTAAATAATCAACTTACCATTCCATCCATTTCTATATTTTTACAAATATTTTATTAACATAATCATGCACACAATTTATTTTGCTGTAAAAGAATTATTTACAATATAGTATACCAACATTCCGACCACATTATGGTTTATTTCTTTAAACTGTATATAAAGCACACATTTTGAATGATTTTCTGTTTGTAACATGAAGAGTTTGAAATATAGTTTGATATATTACACGTATGTTGTTTGTGTTTTGTAAAATTAATGTAAATGTGAATACTTGTACCATGCTCTGGTAGTTTTCACACTGATAAAAGTGATCAATAAATATGTATAACTGTACACGTTTTAAACCCATCTGTCACCGAGTTAATCTGAACCACTTCCATGTGCCACTGAGATACATCCCCCACCCTCACCCTCACCCCCACCCCACACCACACCATGCTCTGGTAGTTTTCACACTGATAAAAGTGAGCAATAAATATGTATAACTGTACACGTTTTAAACCCATCTGTCACCGAGTTAATCTGTACCACTTTCATGTGCCACTGAGATACATCCCCCACCCCCACCCCCACCCCACCCCATGCTCTGGTAGTTTTCACGCTGATAAAAGTGATCAATAAATATGTATAACTGTACACGTTTTTAACCCATCTGTAACCAAGTTAATCTGTACCACTTCCATGTGCCACTGAGATACATCCCCCCCCCCCCCCCCCCCCCCCCCCCCCCCCCCCCCATCCCACACCCCCACCCCACACCATGCTTGTGTGTCATAATGAAAGTTCTCAACAGGTTCTTAATCTATGCATCAAACAGATTATTAATTTATTTTTGTCCAACAGAACAGGAGACACTCTGCCACTGGTACTGCTCTCCCTAACACCTCCCTCGGTATTGGAATTCTCATCAGATGTCTCATGTTTCTGGTCTGACAGACAGTCTACCGCTGATCCTGTTCACTGCATTGTGAGTTCTCATCCAATCATTTATGTTTTACTGTTCGCCCTAACACCAGCTACCTCGCTCTCTGCATTGTGAGTTCTCATCCAATGATTTATGTTTTACTGTTCGCCCTAACACCAGCTACCTCGCTCTCTGTATTGTGAGTTCTCATCAAATGATTCCTGTTTTCTTGTCCGACAGACCGACGGACAAACCGTCTACCGCTGTTCGCCCTAAAACCAGCTACCTCGCTCTGTATTGCGAGTTCTCATCAGATGATTGAGGTTTTCTTGTCTGACAGACCAGCAGACAGACCGTCTACCGCTGATCCTGTTCACCCTAACACCAACTGCATCACTCTGTATTGCGAGTTCTCATCAAATGATTGAGGTTTTCTTGTCTGACAGACCAGCAGACAGACCGTCTACCGCTGATCCTGTTCGCCCTAACACCAGCTGCATCACTCTGTATTGCGAGTTCTCATCAAATGATTCAGGTTTTCTTGTCTGACAGACCAGCAGACAGACTGTCTACCGCTGATCCTGTTCGCCCTAACACCAGCTGCATCACTCTGTATTGCGAGTTCTCATCAAATGATTCAGGTTTTCTTGTCTGACAGACCAGAAGACCAACCGTCTACCGCTGGTCCTGTTCGCCCTAACACCAGCTGCATCACTCTGTATTGCAAGTTCTCATTCATTGATTCAGGTTTTCTTGTCCGACAGACCACCAGACAATCCATCTACCACTGTTCGCCCTAACACCAGCTGCATCACTCTGTAGTGATGTTCCCTGTCTTCCCGTCTCTGCGTTTCCTCCATTGCGATGCGCAGCTTCTCGTTGGCAATTCGCTCCTTCTCGTTCTCCTGTCTCTGCAGCTCCACGTCTGCCTCTTTCTGCCTCAACGCCAAATGTTGGCGCTCACTCTCAACAAGTTTCTCTACCAGCTCACTCAGCTTGTTAGCTATACCAACAAGAGTGTTCTGCTGATCTGGCCAATCTTTAGGATGGGTTTCCTTAGTAACCGGATGTTCGTCTGATGATTTAGAGGAGGTTCTTGGTTCTGAATGACAAACTTGCTTGAGTTGAAAGTTATTCCGATTCTGGCCATGTGCAAAATCAGTATTCTTTGGTACAATGTGTTGAAAACTGTTGGAATTTTGACTTTGAGTATTATCATTAATCCGTTGTCTCTTGTTGGCAAGACTGAAATGTGACCATCGAGAGACCAAATTCTTTCTTGCTTGTCGACGTAAACTGTGGTAAAAATTGTTTGTTCCCACAGTTCTGTTTCGAATACCTATGCTGGTCATTTGTTTGTTCCTTCCATTAATATGTGATCGCGTTTCAGGTTTTGTTTGAAAGTTTGCCACGTGTTTCTTATTTTGAGCTGAACTGAAAAGTTTGAGTTGTTGATCTTTCTGACTACTTGAAATCTCCAAACCACAAACATCATTAACCTTGGAACAATTTTGAATTTCCATATCGGTAACATTTTCTGAATTGAAAAGTGCATTTCCCTCCCTACCCAGAATACTCCCCCTTGAATCTAAATGTGATGGAGTTGTTTCCCCTCGATTAGATACCTCAACTGCAGCCTCTCTCCTCCCATTATCTAAATAAAAGTTTTCATCTTTATCATCTGAGATTTCCAAACTATCCAGTTCACTTTCACTGCCAGAAATGGCTTCAGTCTTAACAATTTGAAAATCATCCTTCCCAGACAGAAAAACACTGTCATGTTTGTTTAAATTTGAGACGAGGCCAGTGGGGAAAAGATGCATGGACCCTGACCGTGTCGAGTCACTGTAGAGAACCTCCTCCATCAGGTGGAACAGAGAACTGTCCTTACAGACGTCTGACCCCTCGGGCAGCACACTTCTCTTCTCCTTCTCACGCTTGTACCACGATTTCATGTTCTTCACTTTCGACCGACACGATTCACCAGACCGGTCGATGCCGTAAACCTGAAATATTATTAAAGTATTTGGTCAGTAGGAAAGGAAAAGTTAATGCAGGGTTCATCCACTTCAAAAGGTTTAATTTTCCAGGACTATTAAACACTTATTTTGGTTCATTTGCAGGCCAAACAGGTGGTTGTTTTGACATATAGTCATAGAGAAAGAAAGAAATGTTTTATTTAATGATGCATTCAACACATTTTATTTACGGTTATATGGCGTCAGACATATGGTTAAGGACCACACAGATATTGAGAGAGGAAACCTCATGGACTACTCTTTTTCGATTAGCAGCAAGGGGTCTTTTATATGCATCACCCCCACAGACAGGGTAATACATACCACTTTGATATACCAGTCATGGTGCACTGGCTGGAACAAGAAATAGCCCAATGGGCCCACTGACGGGGATCGATCCCACACTGACTGCACATCAAGTGAATGCTGTACCACTGGGCTACGTCCCGCCCCTCTAGTGTTAGAGAGGAAACCTGCTACATGTAGCAGCAAGGGATCTTTTATATGCACCATCCCATAGACAGGATAGCACATACCAGCCATTGATATACCAGTCGTGGTGCACGGTCTGAAACGAAAAATAGCCCAATGGGCCCACCAACAGGGATCAATCCTAGACTGACCGTGCTTCAGGTGAGCACTTTACCACTGGGCTAAGTCATAATCCCTCCACTAAAACATAGTCACATTACAATTTGATTAGTCAAATAGAATAAAAAGATGGCGACAGAAAAAGTGCTTTGTCATTTGATTTAATATTTCATATATATTTACATATTGGCAGTCTCTATATTTATATTTGACACCCAATAGCCGATGTATTTTTCGTGCTGGGGTGTCATTAAACATTCATTCATTCATTCATTCTATATTTATAAAAAAAGATGTAAACAAAACAAAAAGAACTCTGCTCAGTATTGAACTAACAATGTTTGATAGTAATGAAGATAATCTGAAAAAAACTAACAATCTGCATCCCATTTAGTCACAATTAGAATAATGCCACTACAATATTCCTGAGATAATAATAAATTAGTCTATGTTTCCATTTCTAAAACATTGAAAAACTTTAACTTTCAGTGTTACAATTGCAATTAGAAATGTTTCGATGCTTAGGGCAAACTGACCATATCTCAACCAAGTCCTAAGTACGACCACAATTTGAAGGGATTATATGGTGAGAATATATTGGAGATCATTATTAAAAACTGCTGCTTTAAAAACAATATGATTGGTAGTTTGTTCAGACATGCTCATTCAACTGAAAAACCGAAGTCTGACACTGATAGAGACGCCCACCTTTTTAGCCATATGTGCAGCCGAATAATGTGGTAAATTTTCTTACAAAAACTGTTTCATATTTACTTTACTGTTGTATGCTATCACCCATGGTTGTAGGGTGTATACTACCAAATCAAATCCCATAGACAACAATAGTAACATATGTGGCTAAAACTCCTACCTGCAACGTATCGATCGACATAGACGCCACGGATATAAATACTACCACCCCTCACCCTGAAAGTGAATCACAAAAAAGTGGGTGTCAAGCTGCTCATTTCTGAGATAACGGGTAGCGTCTATGACTACCCTAGTTACGCACAAAATTTGAGTACTTTTTTTTACAGGTACCCCATACATGTTCCAAGCACAAGGCTACTTGACACAGTGGTACTAGATGAAATAAAATTGCATACTTTTTTAGCCCAGATGAAACTAATTTTTTTTACGACCAACACACTCACATTTATAACCAATCACAGGACTTGTGGTGTTCACTTCTCTATCAAAAGTTGGGTGCACCTCGAACTTTGACCCAGCCGGAAGTTATTTGGTTTAGTACTACCTGTAGGTTTTAATCTTAGAACAGATATTCAATTAACTTTCAGTCATAAAATGATAAAAAAATTATTTATTTGTAATTTTATAACATTTGTTTATATAGCAAGTATACATTTGACCTAATCTCGACCACGTAAAAGTCCTATTGACGACCATGATCGAGATCAAATCGGGTGGTTGAGATCAAATCAAATGTACTCATTGTCCTAAGTTTAAATATACATAGGCAATGCTAGGCCTAAATACTATATTAAACAGACATTTTCATGTCCATTTGTATGTATTCATGTATGTGGAGCGCCCACATGATGGGTGTGATCGATCTAGAAACGATTCCCATCGTTGAGCCTATTGGGCTATTTCCCTTTCCAGACCGTGCTCCACAACTGGTGTAACAAAGGCTGTGGTATGTACTATCCTGTTTCTAGATTAGCCCATTCCATGAAAGTATTAACATTGAAGAAACCGACATGCAAAATGTTGTATAATGTGTATCTGTCAAAAATGTGTGGGTTTTTTTAAAATGTAGATTTGTCCCCAAACATTGGAATTGTGAGAGTATTATGAAAAGTATGAGGATTCACCTAATGAGGACTAAAAATGTCACAAGTGTGAAACATGGTGCCATGAACAGTGTAGTGATAGCCAAGCTGCTGATACTCATATCTATGACTTTTGTCTGAATTAAATACACAATGTTATTGTGTCAAGATAACATTGACTAGATTGGTAGCACCATCTTCGCAAATCAAGGTACCATTCCATATCTATAGTGTAGACATTGATATTGATATACATATTGGTATTATATATAGGTACATTTTGTATATTTTGGTATATCTGATATATTTCCATTATACATGTGTTTACTCTTTCTCTCTCTATACATACACACACGCACACAGGCACACACGCATGCACGCACACAGGCATGCACACACACACGCACGCACGCACAGAGAGAGAAAGAGAGAGACGGAGACAAGACAGACACACACACAGACACACACACAGGCAGAGACAAGACAGACACACACACAGACACAGACACACAGACATAGACACACACACAGACAGACACAGACACACACATAGACACACACACACACACACATGGGGAGGGGAGGGAAGGGAGGGGAGAGAGAGAGAGCAAAGTGGTGGGGGAGCACGATTTAAACGAAAATGATCTTATCTGAAAATGATCTTATCTGAATAACAATGTTTCTGTATAAATTACATTGCTATAACTATATAGTGTTCCAAAAGAATCACTGTTGGCATTTTTATATGAATGATGGAAATACATGGTGACACGTTTTCAGGTCAGATAATTTTGCCTGAACTTCTCCAATGTTTTTGCCCAAAAGTGAACATTTGCTCCAGAAAATGGGGGATGCAAGTAGACCCCCACCCACCCAGCATACGCTTATGAGATTGTATATGCAAGTATTGTGGAAATAATGTTACATCAGATTTACCAAGTTTATATATGAAGTATAAATATATGAAGTATTTTTGTCACGTAGGCTACCTGTGATAAACAGCTGGTCGGGATTAGATAAACAGCTGGTCGGGATTAGGCTGAAGTGGTCGGAATTAGGCCAATGTGGTCAACAAATGGTCGAATTGACATCTTTAATAAAAGAGGCATCTATTATACTTTGTTATGTCAACATGTCTTATGTTCGACCACAAAAGGGCCCGGCTGTTGTGGATAGCAATAATAGAGACTTCATTACGTTTATAACCTTTGCATACGTCACAGACTGCTTTCAAAAAAGATGTGGTCGAGATATGGTCACTTTGCCCTACTGTAAATGTATCGGGGGGGGGGGGGGGGGGGGGGGGGGAGCAGTTTAAAAAGTACCACTGTCCAAATACTGAACTGAAATAAAGACATACCCAGAAAATATTGGGGGGGGAGGGAGGGGCCAAGGGGAGGCAAATGTCAATGAAAACTGAATAAACTTTAAAAAGGGGGCACTTTATTTAATTTTTTCTCCCACGTTATGATTATTATATGAAATTATTGGAAGATCATTTTGTATGAAGTCAAAACGTCGCAGTGTTTTGATATCGACCGTACTTGGGACACTTGTTAAGTAGGAAGTACATACCCCCCCCCCCCCCCCGGAACTGCCACTGTCTGGTGGTAATATCTGTAAAACTAATAAATGAAACATGCCATACATCATCCACGATTTCAGATCGTAGATGATCGCATGGGCGTCGATCGGTGGGAGACAGGGGGGACGCGTCCCCCTCACTTTTCAACGCCGGGGGACAATCTATATAAATGACCACCACACGTTTTCATTTAGCACACACACACACACACACTAACACGCCCCCCCCCCCCCCCCCCCCCCCCCCCCCCCCCCCCCCACACACACACACTTTTAAAGCCGGATTGACGCCCATGGTCATGAAATGTAGTGCCACGTCTCTCTGGTTGTAAATGAAATTACTTCAAAACGTGCCTGTAATGCTTTTATCCTATCGTTAATAATGGACGGAACACACCACAAATACATCCTAATTGCATCTGGCAACGCAAACCAGAATAGTTAGTTCTGCGCGGCTGATTACAATTAAAGATATAAAGCGATTCACTAGAGCCGTCTTCGGCAGAATCGACTGCACATGCGCATTTAGTGCTTATCGATAAATAACGGAAGAGCCGAAATACATTTCAATTAGGCCTAAGCCTACTCGGTTTTATAAACCTCGCAGAGATAACAGCAGTTTACATCAGAAATAAATACTGAACAGTCGCCAACAGAGTAATAATAGCATACTACACATTAAATAGCCCAATATCTGTGTTTGCGATTCACGCAAATGGCTAAATGTGAACATATGGCGATATTTAACGGTCGTGTGCATGCATACCTTGCCGAGAGTTTCGGAAATCTGTTGATACACGTGGATGTTCCGTTTTGAATTGGTCAGCGTTTGCTGTACATGTGGCTCCCTCCAGATCGCTATTAAACATTCCGTCTCGGAATCCTTCCAGTCCTCGCCTTTCCCCATATTGTTCGCCGTTGGCCTAATGTCGGGCGCAACACGAAAGCAGGTCTGAAACTAAATCGATTTTGTTTAGGCGATTACACTTGAAGCGATTGTCTGCTCCGAACTAACTCCCTCCGTTAAACTGGATGTCGAGACTGTTATACTGATTTATCTCGATTGCCGTTCACATCCGCTGTAACAATTCGAAATCAAAGCGGTTTATTTTATATTAACAGATTTATATCAAAATATGCGTGTACACTTATGGAATGCAAATTACTTCAAAACGTTTCATAAGTTAGCGTGAACAGGCATCTCGTCTTCTGCCTGTTAGGCCTGTACTTGCTGCAGAAATGGTTTCTGACATCATGAATCAAGTGTTTTATGGCCAAAACACAGCGTTTGGCACCAATCGAAAATGAAACGCATTGGGCCTCGGACCACAATTAATTACACTATGTTTTCTAGAGTTATCCAGCCATTTGATTGCCCAAACTACGGAAACGAATGTGAGAAAATATAGTTTTCTTGTTATGTGATTAATGGTAAGGGAGCTGCTTAGTATGCTGAATTGTTACACTGGGTCTGACAGGGAAGAGGATGCAGTTAGTGAATATGTGCACGTGGTTTACACTGGATAAAGCATACTGTCCCCTACAGCACCTTAAAGTCATGCAACATTTGTATAAAATACACAGAAATGGGTGTGATTAGGTCCCTTAGCCCAAGTGTTTGTTTACATTGATGTAACGTGAAAAAGAGGTGGATAACAGAGGTCATCCTTTTAAGTGTTCATTGGCCCCAGGCAGATAAGGTTTCTTGTGAAATGCCAATGGCCTGGTGAAATTAATAAAAGTGCTACAGCCACTGGGGCTACATGAGCAAACATAGTGTCATTAATTGTGGTTTGAGGCCTACTGGCGCGAACTACAGATCTGGCAACAGATGATAGAACCTGCGCTACATTTTAGCTGCCAAACTGGCAGCTGCGCAATGTTCGAACCTTACTCATTCATTGTTCTTAAAGGGACATTCCCGAGTTTGCTGCATTGTAACATGTTTCCGACTACTAAAATATTTCTACGATTAAACTTACATATTAAATATATTTTCGTGTTTAGAATATCAGTGTTTGTATATTCAATGTGTTTCTGGTCGTCTTTTAATTTTCGACTAGCACCATACTCTTCAGACCCAAATCAGGTATTTGGGGCCATAGAACATGCGCTATATTTTCACAGTGCCAGACTGGCAGCTACACAATATTGGAACTTTATTAATCAATTTTGATTTCGCATACTTATGTTTTTTGTTCTGGTGTTTATAGAAGTAAATGTATCTAAAAATATGGACTCATCAATATATATATATATATATATATATATATACATACAGTCGAACCTGGTCTAACGGTCACCTGTACATAACGGTCACCTGCCTATAACGGCCACTATAAATCCCCCCAATGCATTTCCTTCTTTATTTGACCTGTACATAACGGTCACCTATCCCCAACGGCCAGCGGTCACTATTTTCCACCCAAAATCACAGGTTGAACTTGCCTTAACGGTCACAAGATGATCGTCGTAAAGACGTTTTTTGCTTTATGTTTTGACGCTGGTTTGGTCTTTAATATTTCAGTCATCCTAAAAATTATAAATTAAATGTGTTTATATGGCCATGTCATGTAAAAGCCTTGGGTTTATTTTCTGTCAAAGTAAAGTTCCATTGTAATTCTCTGATCGTAACTGAAAAACAAACGGACACTCAGTAACTTCCGTTACTGGTGGGTTAATTCGATTGGTTCTCAGCATCCTCACTGAATAGTAGTCGACTTCCCATTGGCTGTACATAATGTAATCTGTATGTATGGTCACTCTATAATTGAGTCTCGAGAAACTAAACAAATGAGGTATTATGTTAGGTGTTTCATTGTGTCTAGCCAGTCATGATTGTTAAATAAACATGTTGTTGAAGGCGGCGGTCATTGCAGATGTCCCGTGTTCGGATTATTTAAGCGACTCCTGATCTTATTCAGCTGTAATCAATGGTCATACTCCACTGAAGGATTAGCGGTGACATAAAACAAACAAATGAGTCAAACATGTCACATGGGTAATAACCTTCAATTACACAAAATATCTTCTGCAAGTCAATGTTAGCGTTTGTGAAATATATCAACGAATACGTTTGCATGCAAAATGCCACCGAAAAATCGTACTTTAACGTTAGAACAGAGAATCGACGTTATTAGGCACTTTAAGTGCGCGAAAGATCGCCGATCATTTTGGTGTAGGACGTTTTCAGATTAAGTCTATTTTAAAAAGGAAAGCTGATGTTCTGGCCGATTTTGACAATAATGTTTCAGCCGAAAGAAAAAGGCAGAAGAAAGCAACAGGCAATGATGACATAAACAAGCTAGTGTGGGAATGGTTTAAAAATGCGACATCTTTTTTTATGACAGTTGTGATATTCTTTATATATGGGTTCTAATTTTGAACTTGTATATAAGGATCACCTCTCTATAACGGCCACTTTTGTTAGGTCCCTTGGTGTGGCCGTTATATACAGGTATGACTGCATATATATATATATATATATATATATATATATATATATATATATATATATATATATATATATATATATATATATATAAGAGCTACACTCGCCAGACCCAGCTCAGTATGTTTTGGGCCATAGAACATGCGCTATATTTTCAGTGTCGGAGTGGCAGCATAAGCAATATTATAACACTCGATTCAACAAAGTAAAGTAAAGTTTGTTTTATTTAACGACTAGAGCACATTGATTTTTTATCTTATCATCGGCTATTGGACGTCAAACATATGGTCATTCTGACACTGTTTTTGTTTTAGAGGAAACCCGCTGTCGCCACATAAACTACTCTTTTACGACAGGCAGCAAGATATCTTTTATTTGCTCTTCCCACAGGCAGGATAGCACAAACCATGGCCTTTGTTGAACCAGTTATGGATCACTGGTCGGTGCAAGTGGTTTACACCTACCCATTGAGCCTTGCGGAGCACTCACTCACGGTTTGGAGTCGGTATCTGGATTAAAAATCCCATGCCTCGACTGGGATCCGAACCCATTATCTACCAGCCTGTAGATCGATGGCCTAACCGCGCGTGGAGCGAGCGTTGTACCACTGGGCTACGTCCCGCCCCAGAGTCGCTAAAGATATTTAAAGTGGACGACATCAAATGTAGTATCTCAACACAATGACGACCATTTTCAACTATTTAACATTACAAGTTTGTTTATTCTCGTGCATTGTGTGCGTGTGGTCTTCATCTGGGTTGTCCAGCCAGTGCACATCAAAGGCCGTGGTATGTACTACCGTGTCTGTGGGATGGTGCATATAAAAGATCCCTTGCTGCTAATCGAAAAAGAGTAGCCCATGAAGTGGCGACAGCGGGTTTCCTCTCTCGATATCTGTGTGTGGTCCTTAACCATATGTCTGACGCCATATAACTGTAAATACAATGTGTTGAGTACGTCGTTAAATAAAATAGTTCTTTCTTTTCTTTTTTTTCATCTGGGTTGCTTTTGGCATAGACCGGAAATACTACCAGCCATGAAGCACAGGCGACTGATGTAAATGTAACTCAGTATCAAGGTAAATCAATATCCACACAGACCGGCTGAGCTAATGACCAAATTCACCACTATACTAGCTACTGGTGACAGATACTACTACATAAAACACAAATATATTATCGGTAATTGTTTTATTTGTCTTCATTTATTATGTTTGAACCATTGGCGACTTCCCGCCCTGATGACGTCAGACCCAGCCCACCTATCACAAGCTGCATCACTTTATATTGGTGGTCTCTGTCTTCTCTTCTTTGTCTTTCTTCCATTGCCATTCGCTCCTTTTCGTTTTCTTGCTTTAGAAGCTCAATTTCTGCCTCCTTGAGGCGCACCGCAAGACGTTCTTTCTCTGTGTCGGCAAGTTTTTCAGTCAACACAGCCTGCTGACCGACAATGGAGACAAGAGTTCGCTGTAAACTGTACAGATTATCCAACATACTTTTAGCAAACGACACATTATTTGTAGATTCGTTTTGATTTGCCTCAGAAGAAAAGCTAAGACTATTTTCAACATGATTTTGATCATTAAGGAAATCACACGACTGCGATTGAGAAAGATGTAGATTATTCAAACTCGAGTTGTCTCGAGCAGAAGGGCAATCAGAACGTCCAGATGTTGGTTTCTTGTTAGAACTAATAAAATGCGACTCACGTTGTAGAGGATCACCACAATCCAGACGTTTCCTTGCATCGCTTTCGTTAACTGGATTAGACCAACTTTTCGCCATGACCATTTTACTTCTGACACTGTCAATCATTTCTTGTTCTGGACGAACCGATAAGTTAGGCGACGGATTAGTTTCGCGTGAATCGTTTTGCATAACCAAGATTTGATTTGTGTCTTTCCTCTGGTTACAATCGTGGCCGGTTTGGCCATACAGACTGCTCGAACTGCAGGTGTCTTTAATATGGTTGCACGTGACTCCATTATCAAGAGACGATAGAATTTCTGCACCTAAGACTTGGTGGTCCGATTCTTTAGCAGACAGTGTTGGCTGTTCATGAACCATTGCATTTCCACCACTGTCAGGGTTAGGGTTGTGGTGGTTTGTTTCCACAAAATCTGATTGGTTAACTGCTGTTTGGCCACTGCGCGACTGAAGCAGCTGCTGTATTTGACTATCAAGGTGTTGGTTACAATGGCTACTGTATCCCCACACGTCACCCGGTGAACTGGTAGATCCACGATATACCAGCTTCTGGTATTCATCTCTAACAGCTGAGACACTCTCGTGGTTTTGAAAAGACTGATCACTGTCGCCGTCAGAAACGATCTCGGATTTTACAATATCAAAGCCGTCTGTCTCCACATTGTCATACATTACGTTTAACGAAAAACACTCGCTGCTTTTGTTTAAATTGATTACTTGTTTGATTTTCCGGTAAAATTTCCCAACAAGTCCACCAATCCTACGCGACGCTCTACTTTGTTTGAACAAGCGTTTCAACGTCTTCATGCGCGTGCGACACTGCGCAGCGTTTTTCCGGAAGCCTCGATTACTGATCTCGGTGGCTATGGACTGATACAGGTGCCAGAGGTCATACGAGTTGATGCCGTTAAACTTTTCTAACCAGATATCCAGAAGGATGGTGGTTTCCTCGTCCGTCCACGGCTGACGTCGGCGGGCAAAAGCTAGTGCCAACTGCCCGTCCATCTTGGATAGGTATCGAGACTGACGCAAATTCTCGAGATCACAACTTCAGATTCAGATTTTAATCTGCAGGTGGACTAGTCTACGACGACAGCAGCGGGTCCCGGTTTTAGTGCATGGTAGATGCAGCAGCAGTGTACCAGTCTACTTGCACCACCGTTCTGAAAATAATAAAATAATAAAGTCAATTATAAAACGACCGTCTTCGGTGGTGTCGTGGTTAAGCCATCGGACATAAGGCTAGTAGGTACAGGGTTCGCAGCCTGATACTACCGGCTCCCATCCAGAGTGAGTTTTAACAATTCAATGGGTAGGTGTAACACCACTGCACCCTCTTCTCTCTCGCTAACCACTAACTCACTGTCCTGGACAGCCCACATAGCTAAGGTGTGTGCCCATAATAGCGTGTTTGAACCTTAATTGGACAAACACACAAAAACAAGTTCAAATGAATGGAAATTATTAAACAAAAACGAAACAAAACAATCAAAGCAAAATACATATCGTATCATATAGTTATGCGCATGACTTTTTGTTTATTAGTTTGTGGATATATTTGCGTTGACAGCGGTTAGGTACGATATAATTCACTGCTAGGCTCGCTCATCTCTCTCTCTCTCTCTCTCTCTCTCTCCCCCCCCCCCCCCCCCCCCCCGAATTTAGAGATTTAAAACGAAAATGCCTGAATCTCGGTATTGACTTATATTGTTATTTGTATTATTAACAAAAAGTTATATTAGTTTGCAAACGAATATCTTCGCATTTGTACAACTAATAACTATTAAAGGGACATGCCTTAGTTTTTAAACACGAAGGCATATTTTTCACCTAGACCCTGGTTTCAACCAGTAAAAATGGACACTAAGTTTACAAACATGTAATTAATTTGGATACAACTGAGTGAAACAATAGTCTGTGACGTTGAAATACCCAGAGGCACGTGCGTTTCAAAAAATATGAAAAATGCATTTTGTGGCATAATAATAATAATAATAATAATAATAAAAAAACGAAAGAAGGAAACGAAACAAAAAAAGAGATCCTACATAACTGTCCGGTGTCAAAATAAAATAAAATAAAATTGTCACGGGGATCCTATAGGAGAAGCCACGGTGACATCACATGTTTTGATCACGTGGTACCGCGTGAGCTCTGGTAGGCAAGAACCACTGTTGACATTAGTAGTAAAGAACAATCGAATGTTTTTTTCGTCAATTAAATCAGTGTAGACTGGCTTTAATGAATGGTATTTTACCATGGTAATTTCATACGTTGTTGTTAGCCGCACAAATCACTGTAGGAAGGATTATGCAATTATTTTCATCAAACAGGGGCCTACTACTGGAAGCGAAACGTCGAACAGTAAGCCGACAACAATCAACTTTGCCTATCCCACAACCGTGAGCAACGGAGATCGTCATGTTATACAAGGTTTGTTGTGTGTTATTCATTCGTAATACTAGTACACGTAGAGTGTTTATTGAAATGAAAAATTGAAGAGATAATAAAATTAAAATGAAAAAAAAAATGAAAAAAAACCCACACCACCAAACTGAATGGAAACGAAGATGCCCTGTTGACAGTACCCAGCCAATCGACAAACGTTTTATGTAACTTTGTATTGACAGATCCATTATAGTGGGTAAATAAAAATCTGAGTGTACTTTATATTGTATCATGCCATAAAATATGTAGGTGGCTGGAGTATTTATAGTTTTAATTAAATAACAGGGAGCTGTATGTGTGTGTGTGTGTGAGAGAGAGAGAGAGAGAGAGAGAGAGAGAGAGAGAGAGAGAGAGAGAGAGAGAGAGAGAGAGAGAGAGAGAGAGTCAAATCATGCTGTAGTTACTAAACTAATATGTACACAATATAAAACTTTCATACTTATATCATAGAAAATTAACAATTTTGATATTTTTTCTAGATATCAATGATCCCTGTTTATGGACAAAAAGAGAACCGGCAGCTCTTGGAATAAATAAGGGCCTTTCAGGATGAATTAAGGCCCTTTTAGGGCGAATTAAGGGATGCTAAGGAGAACACTGGTATCAGATTCGGCGTTTCTTTTCTACGGTACCTCATGTTTCTGTGCACAAGGATACCAGAACTTTTTTCACTGACTTTCCAAACTATGCAGCATTATTGGGGCTATTCAGTATTTGATGATGACATTGATAACACTTGGACTTAATCTTTTTTTTTACCACGATCTCTATTTTCTAATAAAACAGAATTTCCAAAATCAATAAAATTATATCGAGAAACCACAGACAAGGCATATTTTGTAAAAAAAAATTATCATTATAAACCAATGATCAAATGATATTTGCATTGTGTTAATTTGTATTTTAAATTAAAACATAAAAACATTTTATTGTTACAATTTACAGAAATTAGTTGTTTTAACTGTTTTTTTATTAATCAGGTTGAAAGTGAAAGCCTTTTGAAACTGCCTCTTGCCAAAGGTAACTGACACAGTTTTGGATTTGAAAAGAAGGAATCTTTTATTCGACGATGCACTCAAGTCATTTTAATTACGGATATAAGGAGTCGGACATGTTTAGGGATCACACAGATAATATTAGGGAGGAAACCAGCTGCTTCTGATTAGCAGCAAGGGATCTTTTATATGCAGCAGCCCACAGACAGGATAATAAATAGCATAGCCTTTGTTACACCAGTTGTGGAGCACTGGCTGGAACGAGAAATAGCCCCATAGGACCACCAACGGGAATCAATCCTAGACCGCCTGTGTATTAAACTATGTTCTACCCCGTATGGGATTAGGTGATTAAAATATTTATATATATATATGTGTGTGTGTGTGTGTGTGTGTGTGTGTGTGTGTCTGTGTGTGTAATTGGGGGACCAAGTAAATTTAAGGTGTATCCGCTTTAAAAGGCTAAGTTGTGTACTAATATTTAAAAAGGGACGCTGTAGCTAGAGGGACCAATGCATGTGGTCATGGAACAGGTACTGAAACTAAATTTAGTATCCTCCATTTTAATACAATGTGTTAATATGTATCCGATGTCAGTAACTTTAAGGAATAAAGAAGGACTAAATAAAATTAATAGTTTTAAAGTTTTGTAAAGTTTTCTAATGAGATACTTACTTGCTTAAACTTTATTGTTGATGAAAAGCCGTACAAATGAACCAGTAGACAAGTATAACACATCAATGTTGTCTACTGGTTGTTCATTTGTGACAAATGTTCAATAAAAAAAAAATATAAATATACATGGGGTATTTAAAATTGTTTAAAGAAATAATTTCATTTGACAAAGGGTATTATTTCTTTTAAAACAGTTTTAAATACATACAGGCCTACTTATTGTATTTTATAATTTTTATTTGTGTATGTGTGCTCGTTTGTATTGTAATGATTTGCTTGAAATATGGACCAGACGCCTTAAAAATAAAATACATGGAATAAAAATATTTATTCATGTAAAAAAAAGAGAAAAAAAAAAAGAGGAAGTTTGTTATAGTTTTGAACTCGGCCAATCGTCAAATTTTATGGGTCAAAAGAGTGCATGTATCTTCTCCAATAGGAGCTATGTAGAATAGCGTTCCCGTATGTATGTATGTATGTATGTATGTATGCCCACAAATGACTGTCAGGTCAGATGTCGAGAATTAACGTGCTTATATCAATTTAATGTTCAAGCACGCTCGTTGCGAGCACGATTTCTGACTAGGGCGAGAAACTGCTCACAACGAGAGGGGTGGGGAGAGTGTTGGTTAAAAAAAAAAAAAAATAAAAAAAAATAAAAACGTTTATACATTTGATTAGATAAAAATACTAATTAATGGTTAAATAAACTTTATTTACAAGGAAGTTAAAAAGTGTTTATACAAAGGGTTAAAAAGGGTTTCTACAAATGATTAGGTAAAAAGTAGAATATTGACAATAAAATATGTCGTAGGAGAGTTGACGGGAAGGTCTGCCCCATTTTAATTCATTTCCCTAGGCCGTCCCGTCCACCACCTCCACCATAATGGAAATGTTAAGAATTGGAAAGTGGAGATTAATGAATGATATCTCCATATTAACCATACCATGAACCCGCATAAAACTATGTGATTGGTGCTGTGACTTAACTTAAGTCAAAAGAGCTATCACCTAACTTTTAACATCCATTTAAAACAATGAGAAGGATAAAAAAAGAAGTAAATAATAAAATAACAATAAAACAATAATAATAAGAAAATAAAATAAGAAGAAAAAAAGAAGAATTTTTTATTTTATTTTATATAAACATGTCATAGTAGTAGATTAAAAGGTGTTAATGTAAGTAGAAAGGGAAAAGGTGGATTATATTTTAGTGTCCAGTCGTATAAAAGTAAAGTAAAATTGTGGGCAATATTAATGTTAAACCCCCTCTGGAATCCCAATAAGGATACCAATCCATACGAGATGTAGTTCCAATAGGGGTCACATAATTATTAAAATACCAAAAATAATTTAGTTTTTATTAATCACATATGGTTAAGAACAAAAGTCAAAAAGTTAAAACGTATAAGGATTACTAATATACAGCGTATTACTCCTGCCAGAGAGATTAGACGCAGTGTAACCCTTGATAAATTAAACGTATAAAACACAGCATAAAACATAGAACATAACACACACACACACACACACACACACACATATATACATATACAATTATAAAGAAGGGGGAGAAAAAAAGAAAGAAAATCCCACAAAACGAACATATACAACAACAACAAAAACAAAACCCCAACCCCCCCCCCCCCCCCAAAAAAAAAAAAAAAAAAACCCGGACAAACGAACAAAAAATCCACATTTAAGAAAAAAAGGTGGATCCAAGACAAAAGACTAGGATTTAGGTTGATATATATACAAGGGCGTCAGATATTAAGTTCTATATTTGAGGGGGATATTTACAGTGCATGTAATGTCTAAGGGTATATGAATGAAGGAAGGAATGTTTAACGACACCCTAGTAGGGCTATATGAATTATGAATACTGCAGTGGTCCTTTCCAGAAGCGGTTATTCCTAGTTCTGGGTAACAATCTATCACCGAGAAAGACATTTAGACACACTGCCCAACTTACTAAAGTACAATCGCCAGTGGCGGCAAAAAGGGGAGGGTAGGCTAGCCAGGAGCGGATCCTGGATTTGGTAAAAGTGGAGGGAGGGAGTCGCGATACTTCAAAAGAGGCAAGCCCAAGCCCGCTGATAGTAAATACGCGGGGGGGGGGGGGGGGGGGGGGGGATTGGTATAATACAGTATTAAAATATTTAAAGTCACATCAATCACATCAAGGTTATACAACAGAGCAGAAAAATATATTTACCAGTCCAGACGGACAAACGTTCCTTCCAAATGTTTCTCCTCGATATCTCTAAAATCCTATCTATTTATTCAAAATTCTCAGAGACAGCGAATAACGCCTGGGGGCACAACGCAGAACCTCACCTATCATGTGATATTTCCACAACTCCCAGAGACGGTATTTTTTCTTTGATGGCCAGACTTACGGTCGCCAGTTCGTTAGGAATACCCCGGGGGTATTACGTAACTACTGGCCACATGGCCTCCACACTTGTTCTAAGTGCATATTGGAAACGCAGCTCTACCACCATCGCGCGGGGGTATTACGTAACCAAGCTGCACATGACCCTCTAAAACAATTAACATCGCCACAGGCGAAAAGATAAGAGCAT
The DNA here is from genome assembly GCF_016097555.1 of Gigantopelta aegis. Classification (NCBI taxonomy): domain Eukaryota; kingdom Metazoa; phylum Mollusca; class Gastropoda; order Neomphalida; family Peltospiridae; genus Gigantopelta; species Gigantopelta aegis. The sequence continues at coordinate 2,449,034 of NC_054706.1, forward strand.
GTTCCGTCACAGGGTCATTCCTACTAAAAGCAAAACCTATTGGCTCTCTTCACATCAAGCCGACCAACCCGGAACAGCTGCCTTGCCTACCAGTGCCAAATACACAATTGCACGAGTCTCCCCTGGGTTGTCATGCCACGACCAGAAGAGGTCAGGTCATTATAAGGGCCCTATGGGCAACCTAGGGAGACAACCAGCGACATAAAGGTCTATAATTAACGAGCTACTCTCGATTCACTAATATCAAAACCTATGCTAACTCAGCCATTTACCTTTCGACTGACCCTGTTAAAAATTGCGCCAAACTTCCTCAATCAAAATTGCACACCACTTTCTCTTTGGCATTAACGGCTCCATTCAAAATTCCATAGCTCCACCCCCACCCACCGATTCGGTCGGGCTGCTGGTGCTCCCTTGCACCTGCCAGTGCAGGCGGTCCCTCCTCTCCCCTCCCCCAACCTTTCCTGTCATGGACGGAGGAGCCGGCCAAGGCCGGCTCTTGTGCCCACGACAGGCGTGCGCTACAACAGCTTGTTCTGAATGTGCACGTAAAACCCTATGACATGACATGACACGGCTCTCTTCACTATTTCAATTAGAACGACCATCAAAATTGCGCCAAATTTCCGTCATGTAAAACGCGCATCTCTTCCTCTTTGACATAATCCTACGGGACTTTCAAAATTTCATAGCACCAAATACCCCCCGCCTGTCACCAACATTGGACTGCTGGTGCTCCCTTGCACTTGCCAGTGCAGGCGTTCCCTCTCTACAACCCTCCCCCAAACCTTTCCTGTCCTGGACAGAGGGAACCAGTCAAGACCGGTCCCTGTGGCCAGGATAGGCGTGTGCTACAACAGCTTGCTCTGAATGTGCACGTAAATCTCTTTGTCATTGTCATAGGGTCATTCCACAGAAAAGGTAAAAAATTATGGATGTTTTTGTCCCCATCTATTTATTCAGTAAAAACTTACTTCACTTTTATCGTTTAATGAAAATAAATATTGTGGATCATGCTTTTGCCAGAACATAAACATTCATCATTTCAATAATAATTATTTCACCGAAACTGATAGTCAAAAACCAAATTTTGTCAAATCTGTCCACTAAGTTACTGTCCCAAACAGTAAGTCTATACATACAGTCTGTTGTATGAACCAAATAAACAGGTAGTATTCTCGGAACCGAACATACGGGTACTTCGACCCCTGGCCGCCATTGTTTATCACGTGACGCGGTGAAGCTTCTCCTTAGTTACGTATGGTTTGATAGTGAAATGAGGCAACTTTGGTCGATCATTTACAACAGTTAACGGTCACGATGCCTAAAACATGTTGTGCAGTTGGCTGCATAAACCATAACATGATGTTAAAAAAAAATATCGTTTTACAAATTTCCAAAAGAAGACACTAGGCGCCGCTTGTGGGTAGGGTCATTAAAACGACAAACCTGATGGAATTCCATGGCTTCCCAATCTAATTAAAATTAGCTCCACTATTACATGTGGATCTAACACCAGCCAGTTGGAGCTCATGTCCACCAATCAAAACCTTACTTGCAGAATCCTGCCAATGATTTAAAAATAATGTGAAAACATTCCGAATTATCCTGAGGGTATACGACATGTTTCGTGTTAATTACGAATGCCTTAAAACATGTTTTATTTTATAAAATAAATAATTTGTAATGTAAAACTGAAGACTGATTTAGTTGGGGTTTTTTTTATAAATAAATAAATAATTTTTAATGTAAAATTGAAGACTGATAACCCACCCCGTACGTATTGGTATGGTTCGCTGTCTGCGGCCACTAAAATAGACTCGCCCGATATTTTTAGAATTTGTATGCTCCCAAATAACGTTATAAAAGGCGAAGTGTGATTGGTCAATATTTAAATTATTATTTACAGACGAAATGTTACCTGGACATTGGGGACTACGCAGTGTTGTTAGTTTTAAATCACTGGCAGGATTCTGCAAGTAAGGTTTTGATTGGTGGACATGAACACCAACTGGCTGGTGTTAGATCCACATGTAATAGTGGAGCTAATTTTAATTAGATTGATGGCTTCCCTCACAGAATGTGACTACGTCGACTTTAATGTTGTTGCTTGTTGACACCAACAGAGATTAATTTAGCAACCAAAATGGTTAAAGCATGTGCACTGATAAAAATCCCACATTATAGTGTAAATAAAATACACAATTCCATCGTCTTCCATGAAACACCCCCCCCCCCCCCCCCCCCAACAAAATGATGCATCCAGTTCTTGAATAAATAGTATAAGCCTTTATCATTAAATTTGCGTGGTCTTTATTTTTTATTTAATCTTAGTTGCTTGGATATTATCTATACTATATAATTTTAAAATAAAAGTTTATACTGCTATATTACACACATATAATAATTATAATATAGGCCTAAATTCTTGTTTAAACTTTAATTATTATTATTTTAAATTTTTTTTTGCAAATGTGTCTGTAGCAGGCCTGCAGTAAGAAAATATAGGTAGTCCCCCCACCCCCACCCCTCTCTCTCTCTCTCCGTGTGTTTAGTATTTACTTTGGTGCAGAGGGTAAATAATGTGTGTGCCTTTGTTTCAGTATATATATATATATATATATATATATATATATATATATATATATATATATATATATATATATATATATATATATATATATATATATATAATGTATGTGTGTGTATATACATATATATATATATATATATACATATATATATATATATATATATATATATATATATATATATATATATATATATATATATATATATATATATATATATATATATATGTATATGTATACATATACATACATATACATGTGTATATATATATATATATATATATATATATATATATATATATATATACATGTATACACACACACACACACACACACACACATACATAAATCTAAAAATACATAAAAATCTATTCTATTGTGGATCAATATAATTTGGTGGTTGTGGTACATTTGTGAATTTTGCTTGTTCAAGTTAGAAGACTTACCTTTTTACATATATATATAGTTTCATGGTATTCTACAGTTCAGTGTGTGTGTGTGTTTGTGTGTGTAATCTGCCTTAGTAATTACCTGCAATAAAATGAATGGTCAACTGCCATATCTGATATTTGTTTTCCATTTTGAAAACAGTTTGACATGGAGAATATAGCATTTAACCATCTCATTCATATATTTTCCGTGAATATGCTACATAAATGCATCTACATGAGGTAATTTAACCCGGGTTAAAAGCAACTTAGGTTAAATATGTGTAGTCTAGTAGAAGGCATACCGATATAGATCAGTTTAATTACAAACATATTTGCCTTTCTCCAGCTGTATACTATTAAAAATTAGTTTTGTACATATTACTTAAATTGAACTGCAATAACAATTCCAATACAGCACAAGACTGAACAAGAAAATATCTGCAATATCCATTGTGACTAGATATAAAACAACACCAATATTATATATATATATTAACCATTATTTACTCAGGTAAGTGTTTGTGTTTTATTACTAAATATACCAGGTTAAACCCTATTATTAGGTTTGTTAGACAAGGTAACACTTGTGTTTTATTAGGTTGTAGACCTCGACATGAAAATAACTGAGGGAACTGATTATTTGCTCCCTAATGTAGTTTATGGGGGGCAATTTAAAATATTACCATATTGATACTACATGTATATAAATTCACATGCCAAAGGAAACTATATATTATTCTTCTTGAACTAATTTCAGGTGTGATGGGTAAGTAGAGAGAGATATTGCTCCCCCTAGATGTCAAGGTCTGAGGATGGCTATATTTTATTATTGCTATTTTTTTTTTTGCCTGCATTCAACCGGTAAGGAAGGGAAACATCATGTGGTAATTTTGCAATCTGTAAAAACAAAAGCATTTCATTATTTCAAGAAACTGTATTTTGTTTTAAGAATAAAAGAATGTATTCAGTGGAACATTATAACTGTTGCCATTACATCTATATAATAAGATATGACAATAATACTATTATAATTTTGAAGTTGTAAAGTAACAACTTTGCCATTGTTTAATTATTACATATTATTTGGAAATGAAATAATTATTGAATCATAAAAATAATTAACTTAATCATGCATACAAATTTTATTATAAATACAAATTATATATTTTGTACCCCACATCATAATTATTATATTAATAATTATCTATCATTTCAAAATTGTTAAAATTTATAATTAACATTACCTGAAAATTGCATCAACAAAAATTATATTCTGATTTGAATATATGACAGACTGTCTACTGCTGGTCCTGTTTGCCCTAACACCAGCTACTTCACTCTGTATTGCGAGTTCTCATTCATTGATTAGGTTTTCTTGTCCGACAGACCACCAGACAATCCGTCTACCACTGTTCGCTCTAACACCAGCTACTTCACTCTGTATTGCGAGTTCTCATTCATTCATTCAGGTTTTCTTGTCCGACAGACCACCAGACAATCCCTCTACCACTGTTCGCCCTAACACCAGCTGCATCACTCTGTAGTGATGTTCCCTGTCTTCCCTTCTCTGCGTTTCCTCCATTGCGATGCGCAGCTTCTCATTGGCAATTCGCTCCTTCTCGTTCGTCCTGCAGCTCCACGTCTGCCTCTTTCTGCCTCAATGCCAAATGTTGGCGCTCACTCTCAACAAGTTTCTCTACCAGCTCGCTCAGATGCTTGTTAGCTATACCAACAAGAGTGTTCTGCTGATCTGGCCAATCTTTAGGATGGGTTTCCTTAGCAACCGGATGTCCGTCTGATGATTTAGAGGAAGTTCTTGGTTCTGAATGACAAACTTGCTTGAGTTGAAAGTTATTCCGATTCGGGCTGAGTGTTAAAACAGTATTCTTTGGTTCAGTGTGTTGAAAACTGTTGCAATTTTGACTTTGAGTATTATCATTAATTCGTTGTCTCTTGTTGGCAAGACTGAAATGTGACCATCGAGAGACCAAATTCTTTCTTGCTTGTCGACGTAGACTGTGGTAAAAATTGTTTGTTCCCACAGTTCTGTTTCGAATACCTATACTGTTCATTTGTTTGTTCCTTCTATTAATATGTGATCGCGTTTCAGGTTTTGTTTGAAAGTTTGCCACGTGTTTCTTATTTTGAGCTGAACTGAAAAGTTTGAGTTGTTGATCTTTCTGACTACTTGAAATCTCCAAACCACAAACATCATTAACCTTGGAACAATTTTGAATTTCCATATCGGTAACATTTTTTGAATTGAAAAGTGCATTTCCCTCCCTACCCAGAATACTCCCCCTTGAATCTAAATGTGATGGAGTTGTTTCCCCTTGATTAGACACCTCAACTGCAGCCTCTCTCCTCCCATTATCTAAATAAAAGTTTTCATCTTTATCATCTGAGATTTCCAAACTATCCAGTTCACTTTCACTGCCAGAAATGGCTTCAGTCTTAACAATTTGAAAATCATCCTTCCCAGACAGAAAAGCACTGTCATGTTTGTTTAAATTTGAGACGAGGCCAGTGGGGAAGAGATGCCTGGACCCTGACAGTGTCGGGTCACTGTAGAGAACCTCCTCCATCAGGTGGAATAGAGAACTGTCCTTACAGACGTCCGACCCCTCGGGCAGCACACTTCTCTTCTCCTTCTCACGCTTATACCACGATTTCATGTTCTTCACTTTCGACCGACACGATTCACCAGACCGGTCGATGCCGTAAACCTGAAACATTATTAAAGTATTTGGTCAGTAGGAAAGGAAAAGTTAACACAAGGTTCATCCACTTCAAAAGGTTTAATTTTCCAGGACTTTTAAACACTATTTTGGTTCATTTGCAGGTCAAACAGGTGGTTGTTTTGACATATAGTCTTAGAGAAAGAAAGAAATGGTTTATTTAATGATGCACTCAACACATTTTATTTACGGTTATATGGCGTCAGACATATGGTTAAGGACCACACAGATATTAAGAGAGGACACCCGCTGTCGCCACTTCATGGGCTACTCTTTTCGATTAGCAGCAAGGGGTCTTTTATATGCACCACCCCACATACAGGGTAGTACATACCACTTTGATATACCAGTTGTGGTGCACTGGCTGGAACGAGAAATAGCCCAATGGATCCACCAACAGGGATCAATCCTAGACTGACCGTGCATCAGGTGAGCACTTTACCACTGGGCTACATCATGACCCCTTAACTAAAATATAGTAGCACTACAATTTGATTAGTAAAATAGAATAAAAAGATGGCAACAGAAAAAGTGCTTTGTCATTTGATTTAATATTTCATATATATTTACATATTGACAGTCTCTATATTTATATTTGACACCCAATAGCCGATGTATTTTTCGTGCTGGGGTGCGTTAAACATTCATTCATTCATTCATTCTATATTTATAAAAAAAATGATGTAAACAAAACAAAACGAACTCTGCTCAGTATTGAACTAACAATGTTTGATAGTAATGAAGATAATCTGAAAACCCCCAAAAAATCTGCATTAGAATAATGCCACTACAATATTCCTGAGATAATGATAAACTAGTCTGTTTCCATTTCTAAAACATTGAAAAACTTTAACTTTCGGTTTACAATTGCAATTAGAAATGTTTCGATGCTCAGGGCAAACTGACCATATCTCGACCAAGTCCTAATTACGACCACAATTTGAAGGGATTATATTGGATAGAATATATTGGGGATCATTATTAAAAACTGCTGCTTTAAAAACAATATGATTGGTAGTTTGTTCAGACATTCTCATTCAACTGAAAAACCGAAGTCTGAGACTGATAGAGACGCCCACCTTTTTAGCCATATGTGCAGCTGAATAATGTGGTAAATTTTCTTACAAAAACTGTTTCATGTTTACTTTACTATGGTATGCTATCACCCATGGTTGTAGGTTTTAATCTTAGAACAGATATTCAATTAACTTTCAGTCATAAAATGATAAAAATAAATAAATATTTATTTGTAATTTTATAACATTTGTTTATATAGCAAGTATACATTTGACCTAATCTCGACCACGTAAAAGTCCTATTGACGACCATGATCGAGATCAAATCGGGTGGTTGAGATCAAATTAAATGTACTCATTGTCCTAAGTTTAAATATACATAGGCAATGCTAGGCCTAAATACTATATTAAACAGACATTTTCATGTCCATTTGTATGTATTCATGTATGTGGAGCGCCCACATGATGGGTGTGATCGATCTAGAAACGATTCCCATCGTAGAGCCCATTGGTCTATTTCCCTTTCCAGACCGTGCTCCACAACTGGTGTAACAAAGGCCGTGGTATGTACTATCCTGTTTGTAGATTAGCCCATTCCATGAAAGTATTAACATTGAAGAAACCGACATGCAAAGTGTTGCATAACGTGTATCTGTCAAAAATGTTTTTGTTTTTTTTTAAATGTAGAATTGTCCCCAAACATTGGAATTATGAGAGTATTATGAAAAGTATGAGGATCCACCTAATGAGGACTAAAAATGTCACAAGTGTGACACATGGTGCCATGAACAGTGTAGTGATAGCCAAGCTGCTGATGCTCATATCTATGACTTTTGTCTGAATTAAATACACAATGTTATTGTGTCAAGATAACATTGACTAGATTGGTAGCACCATCTTTGCAAATCAAGGTACCATTCCATATCTATAGTGTAGACATTTAACACATATTGATATACATATTGGTATTATATATAGGTACATTTTGTATATTTTGGTATATCTGATATATTTCCATTATACACGTGTTTACTCTTTCTCTCTATATACATACACACACACACACAGGCACACACGCACACACACAGGCACGCAGGCACACACACATGCACACAGGCACACACACACACACACAGAGAGAAAGAGAGAGACGGAGACAAGACAAGACAGACACAGACACAGAGACAGAAACACAGACATAGACAGACACAGACACAGGCACACACACACACAGACAGAGACAAGACAGACACACAGACACAGACACAGGCATACACACACAGACAAAAACAAGACAGACACACACACAGACACAGGCACACACACACACAGAGACAGAGACAAGACAGACACACACACACACACACACATAGACACAGACACAGACACAGACACACAGACACACACACACACACACGTAGACAGACACGCACATGGGGAGGGGAGGGGAGGGGAGGGGAGAGAGAGAGAGAGAGAGAGAGAGAGAGAGAGAGAGAGAGAGAGAGAGAGAGAGAGAGAGAAGAGAGAGAGCAAAGTGGTGGGGGAGCATGAATTAAACGAAAATGATCTTATCTGAATAACAATGTTTCTGTATAAATTACATTGCTATAACTATATAGTGTTCTAAACGAATCACTGCTGGCATTTTTATATGAATGATGGAAATACATGGCGACACGTTTTCAGGTCAGATAAATTTGCCTGAACTTCTCCAATGTTTTTGCCCAAAAGCGAACATTTGCTCCAGAAAATGGGGGAGACAAGTTGACCCCCACCCCCCAGCATACGCTTATGAGATTGTATATGCAAGTATTGTGGAAATAATAGTTTATATATGAAGTATAAATATATGAAGTATTTTTGTCAAGTAGGCTACCTGTGATAAACAGCTGGTCGGGATTAGGCTGAAGTGGTCAGGATTAGGCCAGTGTGGTCGAGAAATGGTCGAATTGACATCTTTAATAAAACAGGCATTTATTATACTTTGTTATGTCAAGATGTCTTATTTTTGACCACAAAGGGGCCCGGCTGTGTTGTGGATAGCAATAATAGAGACTTCATTCGTTTATAACGTTTGCATACGTCACAGACTGCTTTGAAAAAAAATGTGGTCGAGATATGGTAACTTTGCCCTACTGTAAATGTATGGGGGGGGGGGGGGGGAGTAGTTTAACAAGTACCACTGTCCAAATACTGAACTGAAATAAAGACATACCCAGAAAATATTGGGGGGGGGGGGGAGGGGCCAAGGGGAGGCAAACGTCAATGAAAACTGAATAAACTTTAAAAGGGGGGCACTTAATTGATTTTTTCTCCCAAGTTATGATTATTATATGAAATTATTGGAAGATCGTTTTGTATGAAGTTGTAACACTATCGGTTTATCATGCACTTCACGGTAATGCATAACCCTTTGTAAAACTCTCGCGAGATCTCGTTCACATAAAAAACTTGGCTCTTTGAGATTTGTTTGTGTTTGTATTTTCAACAACATCTCTTAAATGTTGTTACATGGTGGCAGCGCGGAAAAGATGTATGCAGACGACTGTCTGAGCATCTCTGGAACTCTCGCAAACACATGTATGTAGCGATTCACTTTGTTGTTGCTAAGTAGGACACGTAAAACCGTCTGCTAAAATGAAGTTGTCTGCTAACGCCGTTCGCAGTTGCAACGGAACCGGTAATGTGCGTGTTGCACAGAATCGCTTTGTAGCCACTCTATTCTTTCGTTGAAAGAACGTAGTAATGTTTTACTCAGTAACTATGGTTTACTGGAATTGATTTCTGTTTGAAATACGACTTTATTAAACTTCTACTGTATTAGTGAAAATAGCTCTGAATTGCCGAACTGTGGTATGTTCCTTGGCGTCTGTTCGACGTAAGTGGGAAATTAACTGAATAGCCGAACTGTTTACTCATATTCTGTAAATACATTCTACTGTGTATCTCGGAGCACCATATTCGCCGAACTGTGTATACTATTCCGTGTTGAAACTATACTGTGACTACTAAGCTATTATAGCACTGACAAGCAATTTGTACATTTAAGCAATAATCAAAATGCCTCTACAACCCGTTGCTAATAGACCTCATGTCAAACCACCAGATTCTCTGGACATTGAATCTAATGTTGCTGATAATTGGAAAATGTGGAAGCAGATATGGCAAAATTACTTAATCATCACTGGTCTTGATTCTGAAACTGAAGAATATAAATGTGCCCTTTTGCTAAAGGTGTTGCCTACAATTTTTGCTGATGGTGAAGACAGTGCTGACATTAGATTGTGGACAAACACAAGAATTCTTTGAGAGATTTCAGAATTTGGTGAATCTTTCAGTTCAAATCGCCGAAATCTGTAAGAATCTATTGAACAGTACATGGAGAAATATGAAAAAACTTTTGTTTTTGTGATGCTGCAAACTGATATTCGCCCGTTGCAGAGCTATGAGAAAATTCGAATCTGATTTCATCTCACAGATAAAGGCTGCATGAAATGTGAGGAAATCCATAAAGTGAAGCTGCAATGAAAATAAAGTGAAGCTAAAAACTAAAGTTCACTGTGGTGAAAAGTACAAAACCATCTACCCTACATCATACTAGCAGGTCTACTACTGTAAATGAAACCAGAGGTACTAGTTCAGCACAGAACAAGCGATGTCTATTCTGTTCCAAATTTCATGTAATGAAAAAGGAAGCCTGTCCTGCGTATGGTCACACATGCAATGCCTGTGGTGAAAGAAATCATTTCAGGAACTCAAGGAAATGTTTTCGCACTCGTAGAGTACATGCTGTACATGATGGTTACACTTCTGACTCATCAGTAAATTCTTTCGAACATATTAGTTCTGTTACTACTGCTGATGTAAATGCTGTCCAGTCCGACAACCATCCTATTTTCTGTGAAATGGAAATCAACAAAAAATGTGTGAAACTACAAATAGACTGTGGTGCAACTGTGTGTATCCTGCCAAAACAGTACATTGGTAATCTAAAGATACGCACTGAAACTGTGAATCTCAAAATGTGGAACAACTCTAGCTTTCAGGCACTTGGAAGATGTAAAGTGAAAACCATAAATCCTGTCACAAAAAGAAAGTACATGGTCAATTTTGTGATCGTTGAAGAAAATCTTACTCCACTACTGAGTCGTAGAGCGGCTGAGAAAATGGGTCTGATAACTATTAACTATCACAACTTTGAACAAGTAAGCACTGTTCTGCCTACTAATGTGTTTGTGCAAGAATTCACTGAAGTGTTCTCTGGTAAACTTGGGAATCTTCCTGGCAAGAAAGTTCATCTAACTGTAAATCCTGATATGGATCCTGTAATCCGACCTGCTCGTACTATACCTGAATCTCTTAAAGCTGATCTCAAAACTAAGCTTGATGAACTTGTCTGTACTGAAGTTATTACTCCTGTTGACAAACCCTACAGATTGGGTTAGTCAAATGTCTATTGCAAAGCGCAAATCTGGAGACATAAGAATCTGTATAGATCCAAGACCTCTGAATGAAGCTCTGAAACAAGAACATTATATGCTCCCAGTACTCGATGATATTTTACCTGAAATATCACAAGCTACTAAGTTCTCTACATGTGATCTGAAGAATGGATACCTTCATTGTGAACTTGACGAAGAATCAAGTCTTCTTACTACCTTTGCTACTCCTTTTGGAAGATATCGTTGGCGTCGTTTACCATTTGGGTTAAATGTGAGCAGTGAAATCTTCCAGAAAAGACTCCATCAAGCCTTGGAAGGTTTGGAAGGTGTTCGATGTGTCATAGATGACATAATCGTCTGGGGTCACACTGATGATGAACACGATTCTCGTGTAAGAACACTTTTGGAACACTGTCGTAACATTGCTAGATCTCTCAATGCCGAAAAGTGTAATTTTGGAGTAGACGAAATATCTTTCATGAGACACATTGTGAGTAATTGTGGTCTTAAACCTGATCCTGCTAAAATTGAAGCTCTTGTAAAGATGGAACCACCCACTGATAAGGAAGGCGTTGAAAGGCTTAGAGGTATGGTGAACAACCTGTCTAAGTTTCTTCCTAACTTGTCGGATGTGATGCAACCTATTAGCATGCTCTCTCACCAAGATGTTGAATGGTCATGGACTAGCATACAAGACAAAGCTTTCAGCAAACTGAAAACACTTTTAACAGAAGCTCCTGTACTTGCTTATTTCGATGACAAGAAACATTTGGTAATCCAGTGTGATGCTAGCAGTAAAGGTTTAGGTGCTGTACTTCTCCAAGACTCGAAACCATTAGCTTATGCTAGTAGAGCCCTTACTGATGCTGAAACAAGATATGCCACAATTGAAAAGGAAATGTTGGCAATCATCTTTGCACTTGAAAAGTGGCATCAATTCACATATGGCTGTCCAATCACTGTATTCACTGACCATAAACCACTTGAAAGTATCTCTAAAAAGCCAATCGATAGAGCACCGAAACGTCTACAAGGTATGCTTTTACGTGCACTTGCGTATGATATTGAAGTAAAGTACCTTGAAGGAAAACAGATGTACATAGCTGACACTCTGAGCAGAGCACATCTACCTGAAAAAGTAGGTCAAGAAGAGTTTGAAACAGTAAATGCTGTTACTTACCTCACTATGCCAGAAGAAAGAATTGATGAAATTCGAAAGAAGACAAATGAAGATTCAACCCTACAGCTCTTATCAAATACCATTCAAAATGGTTGGCCTGACAATAAATCCACTTTGTCACCTTTGATCACTCCTTTCTTCAATGTTCGCGATGAACTTGGAGTAACTGATGGACTAATATTTAGGGGTGAAAGACTCGTAATTCCTAAAATTATGAGATCTGAAATCAAGAAAGACATTCATGTTGGACACTATGGCATAGAAGGTTGTCTCAGAAGAGCACGAGAATATGTATATTGGCCAGGCATGAGCCAAGAGATTAAAGAGTGGATTGGCACTTGTGAAACCTGTCACGACTTCGAACAATCTCAACCGAATGAAACTCTCATGAGTTATGACATTCCTGAAAGAGCATGGGAAAAAATTGGAACTGATTTACTTTCCTATCATGGTAAAGACTACCTGATAACTGTCTGCTACAAGTCGAACTTTTGGGAAATTGATCGTTTGTATGACACAAAAGCTAAAACTGTCATTACAAAATTGAAAGCTCACTTTGCAAGATATGGCATTCCAGATTATATAGTAAGTGACAATGGTCCACAATTCTCATCGGACGAATTTCACAAATTCACGAAGAAATGGGGAATCACTCACACACCCACCTCACCATATAACAGCAAAGCAAATGGTAAAGTTGAATCAGCTGTTAAATCTGCCAAAAGAATGCTGCGGAAAACATCAAAGTCACATGAAGACCAATATCTCGCACTTCTGAACATTAGAAACACCCCTACCCAAGGTGTTGACAGCAGTCCTGCTCAAAGACTTTTAGGAAGAAGAACAAAAACAATACTGCCAACTTCAAGAAATCTTCTCAAACCAGGAAACATACAGAATGAACGTGAAACTGGACAACTGAGGTCAAATCAAAAGCGACAAGCTAACTACTATAACAAATCAGCACATGATTTGCCTGTACTTAAAAAAGGCGATACTGTAAGAATGAAACCTTTCAGAACAGGTGAAAAGTTCTGGAAAAAAGCTGAAGTTACTCTTAGATTGGATGAAAGATCATATGAACTTCGATCTGGTGAAACTTTTTATCGACGTAACAGAGTACATTTGAAAAAGACGCATGAACCTGCACTAGACAATGTCTTGACTACCTTTCCGTTTGAAACACTTGAACCAAATTACCGTGTCGAGAAGCCATGTCACCATGAATCAACTCCTGAAATCCCTGCAAGAGAAACCCTGAGTATGTCTGGACCCAGCACATCCAGATTTGGTCGTACCACCAAACAGCCTACTAGATGGAAGGACTATGTTAAATAACTTGTTCATTTATATTAAGGAAATTCTTCAAAGCTATTTCATTATTGCTGCATTCTGTTGGAAAAGTTAACCTGTTTAAATATTTTAAAAATCAATTATTGATCTATTTTGTTAACTGAAAACTTTACTGTTTTTCGTGTTTATGCTGCTTTCTCATGAATGGTTTACCTAGTATATTCATGAACGGTCAAGCAGAAAATTTGTGAAGAATTTCTCAGTATGAACAGTCACCTATACGAGTTGATATTCATGAACTGTAATTTCATAACTGACAGTTTGTGGTAGTATTAATTTTAATTTGTATTTTAGAGTTTCTGATTTAATCTTTCTTAAAGCTATTAACAAGTTGTCACATTATTATTATTCTGAACAACTTTAAGAACTGAACCTTTAGCTTCTCATAGAGGGAAGGATGTAACACTATCGGTTTATCATGCACTTCACGGTAATGCATAACCCTTTGTAAAACTCTCGCGAGATCTCGTTCACATAAAAAACTTGGCTCTTTGAGATTTGTTTGTGTTTGTATTTTCAACAACATCTCTTAAATGTTGTTACAGAAGTCAAAATGTCGCTGTGTTCCGATATTGACCGTACTTGGGACACTTGTTAAGTAGGAAGTACATACCCCCCCCCCCCCCCCCCCCCCCCTCCGGAACTGCCACTGTCTGGTGGTAATATCTGTAAAACTAATAAATGAAACACGCCATACATCATCCACGATTTCAGATCGTAGATGATCGCATGGGCGTCGATCGGTGGGAGACGGGGGACGCGTCCCCCTCACTTTTCAACGCCGGGGGACAATCTATATAAATGACCCCCACACGTTTTCATTTAGCACACACACACACACACTAACACCCCCCCCCCCCCCCCCCCCCCCAACACACATACTTTTAAAGCCGGATTGACGCCCATGGTCATGAAATGTAGTGCCACGTCAATGAAATTACTTCAAAACGTGCCTGTAATGCTTTTATCCTATCGTTAATAATGGACGGCACACACCACAAATACATCCTAATTGCATCTGGCAACGCAAACCAGAATAGTTAGTTCTGCGCGGCTGATTACAATTAAAGATATAAAGCGATTCACTAGAGCCGTCTTCGGCAGAATCGACTGCACATGCGCATTTAGTGCTTATCGATAAATAACGGAAGAGCCGAAATACATTTCAATTAGGCCTAAGCCTACTCGGTTTTATAAACCTCGCAGAGATAACAGCAGTTTACATCAGAAATAAATACTGAACAGTCGCCAACAGAGTAATAATAGCATACTACACATTAAATAGCCCAATATCTGTGTTTGCGATTCACGCAAATGGCTAAATGTGAACATATGGCGATATTTAACGGTCGTGTGCATGCATACCTTGCCGAGAGTTTCGGAAATCTGTTGATACACGTGGATGTTCCGTTTTGAATTGGTCAGCGTTTGCTGTACATGTGGCTCCCTCCAGATCGCTATTAAACATTCCGTCTCGGAATCCTTCCAGTCCTCGCCTTTCCCCATATTGTTCGCCGTTGGCCTAATGTCGGGCGCAACACGAAAGCAGGTCTGAAACTAAATCGATTTTGTTTAGGCGATTACACTTGAAGCGATTGTCTGCTCCGAACTAACTCCCTCCGTTAAACTGGATGTCGAGACTGTTATACTGATTTATCTCGATTGCCGTTCACATCCGCTGTAACAATTCGAAATCAAAGCGGTTTATTTTATATTAATAGATTTATATCAAAATATGCGTGTACACTTATGGAATGCAAATTACTTCAAAACGTTTCATAAGTTAGCGTGAACAGGCATCTCGTCTTCTGCCTGTTAGGCCTGTACTTGCTGCAGAAATGGTTTCTGACATCATGAATCAAGTGTTTTATGGCCAAAACACAGCGTTTGACACCAATCGAAAATGAAACGCATTGGGCCTCGGACCACAATTAATTACACTATGTTTTTTAGAGTTATCCAGCCATTTGATTGCCCAAACAACGGAAACGAATGTGAGAAAATATAGTTTTCTTGTTATGTGATTAATGGTAGGGGAGCTGCTTAGTATGCTGAATTGTTACACTGGGTTTGACAGGGAAGAGGATGCAGTTAGCGAATATGTGCACGTGGTTTACACTGGATAAAGCATACAGTCCCCTACAGCACCTTAAAGTCATGCAACATTTGTATAAAATACACAGAAATGGGTGTGATTAGGTCCCTTAGCCCAAGTGTTTGTTTACATTGATGTAACGTGAAAAAGAGGTGGATAACAGAGGTCATCCTTTTGAGTGTTCATTGGCCCCAGGCAGATAAGGTTTCTTGTGAAATGCTAATGGCCTGGTGAAATTAATAAACGAATGTGAGAAAATATAGTTTTCTTGTTATGTGATCAGTGTCTGTATATTCAATGTGTTTCTGGTCGTCTTAATATTTGTAAGAAGCCCAAACTGGACATTGTCTTCAAATAATTTCGTACGTACGAACAAATCTTTTTTAGGAAATAAAATTAAATTTAACCTAGTACAAATATTAGAACGATCAGAAACACGTTTAATATACAGCCACTAATATTTTATGCAGAAAAATATATTTGATATGTAATTACAATCAATAAAAAGTATTTGTTAGTCGATAACATCTTAAAAATTGCAGCAAACTCAGGAATGTCCCTTTAATAACCTAACAGGAAAGATATATATTAATCAATGTGGATATCTCATACTTATTGTTGATGTAAACTTATAGAAGTAAATATATCTAAGGATATGAACTCATTAATATATATTGATAACATGTTACAGTTACAGACCCAAACGTGAAAATACATCAGACATGTCGTCTTTGACACACTCGCCAGACCCAGACCTAGATCTGGTTTGTTTTGGCTAGCTTAATCGTTATATTCGCGAAACTGTCATCCTAGAAAGCACGTGATTCGGTTTCTTCTACAACTTAAAATCATGACTGGGAATATATTACATGGGAAATGAAAGAGTAAGGTTCCAATATTGTGTAGCTGCCAGTTCTATGACGTCCGTTGCCAGATCTGTAATTCGCGCCAGCATAAACGCGGTCTTTTGTCGCATTCGATTCAATGCTTTTAATTTTCGACTAGTACCATACTCTTCAGACCCAAATCAGGTATTTGGGGCCATAGAACATGCGCTATATTCTCACAGTGCCAGACTGGCAGCTACACAATATTGGAACTTTATTAATCAATTTTGATTTCGCATACTTATGTTTTTTGTTCTGGTGTTTATAGAAGTAAATTTATCTAAATATATGGACTCATCAATATATATATATATATATATATATATATATATATATATATATATATATATATATATATATATATATATATATATATATTAGTTAGTTAGTTAGTTACAGACCCAGATGTCAAAATAAACCAGGCATGGCGACTTAATAGTTACACTCGCCAGACCCAGCTCAGTATGTTTTGGGCCATAGAACATGCGCTATATTTTCAGTGTCGGAGTGGCAGCATAAGCAATATTATAACACTCGATTCAACAAAGTAAAGTAAAGTTTGTTTTATTTAACGACTAGAGCACATTGATTTTTTATCTTATCATCGGCTATTGGACGTCAAACATATGGTCATTCTGACACTGTTTTTGTTTTAGAGGAAACCCGCTGTCGCCACATAAACTACTCTTTTACGACAGGCAGCAAGAGATCTTTTATTTTGGCTTCCCACAGGCAGGATAGCACAAACCATGGCCTTTGTTGAACCAGTTATGGATTACTGGTCGGTGCAAGTGGTTTACACCTACCCATTGAGCCTTGCGGAGCACTCACTCAGGGTTTGGAGTCGGTATCTGGATTAAAAATCCCATGCCTCGACTGGGATCCGAACCCATTACCTACCAGCCTGTAGATCGATGGCCTAACCGCGCCCCAGAGTCGCTAAAGATATTTAAAGTGGACGACATCAAATGTAGTATCTCAACACAATGACGACCATTTTCAACTATTTAACATTACAAGTTTGTTTATTCTCGTGTATTGTGTGCGTGTGGTCTTCATCTGGATTGTCCAGCCAGTGCACATCAAAGGCCGTGGTATGTACTACCGTGTCTGTGGGATGGTGCATATAAAAGATCCCTTGCTGCTAATCGAAAAGAGTAGCCCATGAAGTGGCGACAGCGGGTTTCCTCTCTCGATATCTGTGTGTGGTCCTTAACCATATGTCTGACGCCATATAACCGTAAATACAATGTGTTGAGTGCGTCGTTAAATAAAATAGTTCTTTCTTTTCTTTTTTTCATCTGGGTTGCTTTTGGCATAGACCGGAAATACTACCAGCCATGAAGCACAGGCGACTGATGTAAATGTAACTCAGTATCAAGGTAAATCAATATCCACACAGACCGGCTGAGCTAATGACCAAATTCACCACTATACTAGCTAATGGTGACAGATACTATTACATAAAACACAAATATATTATCGGTAATTGTTTTATTTGTCTTCATTTATTATGTTTGAACCATTGGCGACTTCCCGCCCTGATGACGTCAGACCCAGCCCACCTATCACAAGCTGCATCACTTTATATTGGTGGTCTCTGTCTTCTCTTCTTTGTCTTTCTTCCATTGCCATTCGCTCCTTTTCGTTTTCTTGCTTTAGAAGCTCAATTTCTGCCTCCTTGAGGCGCACCGCAAGACGTTCTTTCTCTGTGTCGGCAAGTTTTTCAGTCAACACAGCCTGCTGACCGACAATGGAGACAAGAGTTCGCTGTAAACTGTACAGATTATCCAACATACTCTTAGCAAACGACACATTATTTGTAGATTCGTTTTGATTTGCCTCAGAAGAAAAGCTGAGACTATTTTCAGCATGATTTTGATCATTAAGGAAATCACACGACTGCGATTGAGAAGGATGTAGATTATTCAAACTCGAGTTGTCTCGAGCAGAAGGGCAATCAGAACGTCCAGATGTTGGTTTCTTGTTAGAACTAATAAAATGCGACTCACGTTGTAGAGGATCACCACAATCCAGACGTTTCCTTGCATCGCTTTCGTTAACTGGATTAGACCAACTCTTCGCCATGACCATTTTACTTCTGACACTGTCAATCATTTCTTGTTCTGGACGAACCGATAAGTTAGGCGACGGATTAGTTTCGCGTGAATCGTTTTGCATAACCAAGATTTGATTTGTGTCTTTCCTCTGGTTACAATCGTGGCCGGTTTGGCCATACAGACTGCTCGAACTGCAGGTGTCTTTAATATGGTTGCACGTGACTCCATTATCAAGAGACGATAGAATTTCTGCACCTAAGACTTTGTGGTCCGATTCTTTAGCAGACAGTGTTGGCTGTTCATGAACCATTGCATTTCCACCACTGTCAGGGTTAGGGTTGTGGTGGTTTGTTTCCACAAAATCTGATTGGTTAACTGCTGTTTGGCCACTGCGAGACTGAAGCAGCTGCTGTATTTGACTATCAAGGTGTTGGTTACAATGGCTACTGTATCCCCACACGTCAACCGGTGAACTGGTAGATCCACGATATACCAGCTTCTGGTATTCATCTCTAACAGCTGAGAAACTATCGTGGTTTTGAAAAGACTGATCACTGTCGCCGTCAGAAACGATCTCGGATTTTACAATATCAAAGCCGTCTGTCTCCACATTGTCATATATTACGTTTAACGAAAAACACTCGCTGCTTTTATTTAAATTGATTACTTGTTCGATTTTCCGGTAAAATTTCCCCTCAAGTCCACCAATCCTACGCGACGCTCTACTTTGTTTGAACAAGCGTTTCAACGTCTTCATGCGCGTGCGACACTGCGCAGCGTTTTTCCGGAAGCCTCGATTACTGATCTCGGTGGCTATGGACTGATACAGGTGCCAGAGGTCATACGAGTTGAGGCCGTTAAACTTTTCTAACCAGATATCCAGAAGGATGGTGGTTTCCTCGTCCGCCCACGGCTGACGTCGGCGGGCAAAAGCTAGTGACAACTGCGCTTCCATCTTGGATAGGTATCGAGACTGACGCAAATTCTCGAGATCACAACTTCAGATTCAGATTTTAATCTACAGGTGGACTAGTCTACGACGACAGTAGCGGGTCCCGGTTTTAGTGCATGGTAGATGCAGCAGCAGTGTACCAGTCTACTTGCACCACCGTTCTGAAAATAATAAAATAATAAAGTCAATTATAAAACGACCGTCTTCGGTGGTGTCGTGGTTAAGCCATCGGACATAAGGCTAGTAGGTACAGGGTTCGCAGCCTGATACTACCGGCTCCCATCCAGAGTGAGTTTTAACAATTCAATGGGTAGGTGTAACACCACTGCACCCTCTTCTCTCTCGCTAACCACTAACCCACTGTCCTGGACAGCCCACATAGCTAAGATGTGTGCCCAGGATAGCGTGCTTGAACCTTAATTGGACAAACACACAAAAACAAGTTGAAATGAATGGAAATTATTAAACAAAAACAAAACAAAACAATCAAAGCAAAATACATATCGTATCATAATAGTTATGCGCATGACTTTTTGTTTATTAGTTTGTGGATATATTTGCGTTGACAGCGGTTAGGTATGATATAATTCACTGCTAGCGCGCTCATTTCTCTCTCTATCTGACCCCCCCCCCCCCCCCCCCCCCCCCCCCCCCCCCCCCCCCCCCCCCCCGAATTTAGAGGTTTAAAACGAAAATGCCTGAATCTCGGTAATGACTTATATTGTTATTTGTATTATTAACAAAAAGTTATATTAATTTGCAAACGAATATCTTCGCATTTGTACAACTAATAACTATTAAAGGGACATGCCTTAGTTTTTAAACACGAAGGCATATTTTTCACCTAGACCCTAGTTTCAACCAGAAAAAATGGACACTAAGTTTACAAACATGTAACAAATTTGGATACAACTGAGTGAAACAATAGTCTGTGACGTTGAAATACCCAGAGGCATGTGCGTTTTAAAAAATATGAAAAATGCATTTTGTGGCATAATAATAATAATAATAATAATAATAATAATAAAACGAAAGAAGGAAACGAAACAAAAAAAGAGATCCTACATAACTGTCCGGTGTCAAAATAAAATAAAATAAATTTGTCACGTTGACGTCACATGTTTTGATCACGTGGTACCGCGTGAGCTCTGGTAAGCAAGAACCACTGTTCACATTAGTAGTAAAGAACAATCGAATGTTTTTTTCGTCAATTAAATCAGTGTAGACTGGTTTTGATGAATGGTATTTTACCATGGTAATTTCATACGTTCTTGTTAGCCGCACAAATCACTGTAGGAAGGATTGTGCAATTATTTTCATCAAATAGGTAGGGCCTCCACGAGTCCAGAATATTGGACTCGAGTACTCGAGGGTCAAACTCGACCCGGACCCGAGTACCCGACGCTTACACTAGATGTCGATGAGATTAAAGAATAAAGTTAAATATTGGACTCGAGTACTCGAGGGTCAAACTCGACCCGGACCCGAGTACCCGACGCTTACACTAGATGTCGATGAGATTAAAGAATAAAGTTAAATATTGGACTCGAGTACTCGAGGGTCAAACTCGACCCAGACCCGAGTACCCGACGCTTACACTAGATGTCGATGAGATTAAAGAATAAAGTTAAATATTGGACTCGAGTGTCAAACTCGACCCGGACCCGAGTACCCGACACTTACACTAGATGTCGATGAGATTAAAGAATAAAGTTAAATATTGGACTCGAGTACTCGAGGGTCAAACTCGACCCGGACCCGAGTACCCGACGCTTACACTAGATGTCGATGAGATTAAAGAATAAAGTTAAATATTGGACTCGAGTACTCGAGGGTCAAACTCGACCCGGACCCGAGTACCCGACACTTACACTAGATGTCGATGAGATTAAAGAATAAAGTTAAATATTGGACTCGAGTACTCGAGGGTCAAACTCGACACCCGGACCCGAGTACCCGACACTTACACTAGATGTCGATGAGATTAAAGAATAAAGTTAAATATTGGACTCGAGTACTCGAGGGTCAAACTCGACCCGGACCCGAGTACCCGACACTTACACTAGATGTCGATGAGATTAAGAATAAAGTTAAATATTGGACTCGAGTACTCGAGGGTCGAACTCGACCCGGACCCGAGTACCCGACACTTACACTAGCTGTCGATGAGATTAAAGAATAAAGTTAAATATTGGACTCGAGTACTCGAGGGTCAAACTCGACTCGGACCCGAGTACCCGACACTTACACTAGATGTCGATGAGATTAAAGAATACAGTTAAATATTGGACTCGAGTACTCGAGGGTCAAACTCGACCCGGACCCAAGTACCCGACACTTACACTAGATGTCGATGAGATTAAAAATAAAGTTAAATAGAATTATGCATTTTAATTCCAGGGCTGAACATGGATGCCAAATCATGTCATTGTATTGCATTTAGAAACCGGTTGATATATTTAGTGTTATGATGGATGGACGGCCAGTTTAAAAAAAGAAACTAGCGCATGATCTTATAATTATTGTGTCACTTATATCGTTGATTATCTACTGCTGAAATTATTGTCCTACATTGTCCAGTGTATTATAGCTGATCATTGTATTCCACCTTGTACGGTACTCGAGTCCTGTGAACGGTCTCGAGTCTTGCTAGACTCGACCCGTGCCCGAGTACTCGAGTACTCGCGGAGACCCTACAAACAGGGGCCTACTACTGGAAGCGAAACGTCGAACAGTAAGCTGACAACAATCAACTTTGCCTATCCCACAACCGTGACCAACGGAGATCGTCATGTTATACAAGGTTTGTTGTATGTTATTCATTCGTAATCCTAGTACACGTAGAGTGTTTATTGAAATGAAAAATTGAAGAGATAATAAAATTTAAAAGAAAAAAAAAGAAGAAAAAAACACACCACCAAACTGAATGGAAACGAAGATGCCCTGTTGACAGTACCCAGTCAATCGACAAACAACGTCTTATGTAACTTTGTATTGACAGATCCATTATAGTGGGTAAAACAAAATCTGAGTGTATTTTATATTGTATCATGCCATAAAATATGTAGGTGGCTGGAGTATTTATAGTTTTAATTAAATAACAGGGAGCTGTGTGTGTGTGTGTGTGAGAGAGAGAGAGAGAGAGAGAGAGAGAGAGAGAGAGAGAGAGAGAGAGAGAGAGAGAGAGAGTCAAATCATGCTGTAGTTACTAATACTAATATGTACACAATATAAAACTTTCATACTTATATCATAGAAAATTTGCAATTTTGATATTTTTTCTAGATATCAATGATCCCTGTTTATGGACAAAAAGAGAACCGGCAGCTCTTGGATGAAATAAGGGCCTTTCAGGCTAAATTAAGGCCCTTTTAGGGCGGATTAAGGGATGCTAAGGAGAACACTGGTATCAGATTCGGCGTTTCTTTTCTACGGTATCTCATGTTTCTGTGCACAAGGATACCAGAACTTTTTTCACTGACTTTCCAAACTATGCAACATTATTGGGGCTATTCAGTATTTCATGATGACATTGATAACACTTGGACTTAATATTTTTTTTACCACGATCTCTATTTTCTAATAAAAACAGAATTTACAAAATCAATAAAATTATATCGAGAAACAATAGACATATTTATTTTTATTTTTTTATCATTATAAACCAATGATCAAATGATATTTGCATTGTGTTAATTTGTATTTTAAATTAAAACATAAAAACATTTTATTGTTACAATTTACAGAAATTAGTTCTTTTAACTGGTTGAGTGAAAGCCTGGTGAAACTGCCTCTTGCCAAAGGTAACTGACACAGTTTGGGATTTGAAAGGAAGGAATCTTTTATTTAACGATGCACTCAAGTCATTTTAATTACGGATATAAGGAGTCGGACATGTTTAGGGATCACACAGATAATATTAGGGAGGAAACCTGCTGCTTCTGATTAGCAGCAATGGATCTTTTATAAGCAGCAGCCCACAGACAGGATAATAAATAGCATAGCCTTTGTTACACCAGTTGTGGAGCACTGGCTGGAACGAGAAATAGCCCCCATAGGACCACCAACGGGAATCAATCCTAGACCGCCTGTGTATTAAACTACCGGTATGTTCTACCCCGTATGGGATTAGGTGATTAAAATATTTATGGTAATTTATATATATATATGTGTGTGTGTGTGTGTGTGTAATTGGGGGACCAAGTAAATTTAAGGTGTATCCGCTTTAAAAGGCTAAGTTGTGTACTAATATTTAAAAAGGGACGCTGTAGCTAGAGGGACCAATGTATGTGGTCATGGAACTAAATTTAGTATCCTCCATTTTAATACAATGTGTTAATATGTATCCGATGTCAGTAACTTTAAGGAATAAAGAAGGACTAAATAAAATTAATAGTTTTAAAGTTTTGTAAAGTTTTCTAATAAGATACTTACTTGCTTAAACTTTATTGTTGATGAAAAGCCTTACAAATGAACCAGTAGACAAGTATAACACATCAGTGTTGTCTACTGGTTGTTCATTTGTGACAAATGTTCATATATATATATATATATATATATATATATACATGGGGTATTTAAAATTGTTTAAAAAAATAATTTCATTTGACAAAGGGTATTATTTCTTTTAAAACAGTTTTAAATACACATATGCCTACTTATTGTATTTTATAATTTTTATTTGTGTATGTGTGCTCGTTTGTATTGTAATGATTTGCTTGAAATATGGACCAGACACCTTAAAAATAAAATACATGGAATAAAAATATTTATTCATGTGAAAAAACAGAAGAAAAAAACAGGAAGTTTGTTATAGTTTTGAACTCGGCCAATCGTCAAAATTTATGGGTCAAAAGAGTGCATGCATCTCCTCCAACAGGAGCTATGTAGAATAGCGTTCCGTACTACCAGCGGTAATTTAAGCAAATGTTTTGGTCATTGTTTGCTAGTCACGCTAGGCTAGTTCGCTTTGTTACAACTGACCATTCTCGACTTCTGCCTACCAGACGCGCGCGCATGCTCATATGTGACGTCATTTCCGTAAACACATGGCTTCTCCTATAATACCCGTAACTGAATAAAACACGATTATCCAAATATCTCTCCTAACTGTATATCTATTAGATCTCTCTGTATCGGGCAGGATACTACCCGAGTGGCCCGGCTCTAGGAGTAATCAGAGATAAGATCTGATATAAATATATATATGTAGCACGTTTAGTTCACTAGAAAACACAACAAAACACAATACACTTTAGAATCTGTATTAACACTAACGCTGACAAATGTACTTGCCACAGTAGTTAATTATTAACAACAACAATATAATAACAACCCAGAGCTAATCACTTAATTAGTTAATCACTAGGTGTCTAGTTTACACAATATTCTAATCACTTCACCGTGATACAACACACACACACGTGTGATAACTGAGAAACGCTGCCAGGGGAACTTAATTAATACAGGAATTACAACTCTATTCCTAACTGGTTAATTTTTAATTAACCCTTAAATACTCATTCAGTAACCTTGTAATACAGAATTAATACCGGTACATATCACAATAAAGACAATAACCTACAGTTTACCTAGGTCCTAGGATGACCGGCTAAGCTTTATCTTACCAAATACTCGTATAAAAATATTAGAACAGTGAAGCCTACAATTTACTTCGTCAGATTACCGGAAACACTGTCTAAAGAATATTGGTATAATACAGTATTAAAATATTTAAAGTCACATCAATCACATCAAGGTTATACAACAGAGCAGAAATATATAGTTACCAGTCCGGTCTGAACTAATATAGTTCGTTCAGTTGGACAACGTCCGTTCCCCTGGATACTTCCAATGTTTCTCCTTGATATATCTAAAATGGGGGCACAACGCGGTACCGAATCCCTACATGTGATATTTCCACCTCTCCCAGAGACGATATATTTTCTTAGATGGTCAGACTTACTGTCGCCAGTTCGCTAGAAATAGCCCGGTCGTAAAACGCACTACAGGAGGTATTACGTAACTACTGGCCACAAGGCCTCCACACCTGGTCTAAGTGCATATTGGGACTACCACCGTCGCGCGGGGGTATTACGTAACCAAGCTGCACACGGCCCTCTAAAACAATTAACATCGCCACAGGCGAAAAAATAAGAGCATGTACCGTCACAAAAATTGAGAAAATACCATTTCCAACGAAAACATAGATCTAAACTTATGCGTGCGATGCGTGCGTGTGCAAAACGCCAATGCCCAGCCGCAATGAAATAAACGACCTGACACATATGTTGAGCTGCAAAATACCATACAATTACATTAAAAACTGAACGATGATTATAATCCTATTAACTGGAACTCAAGTTTGTTTTGTTGCGTGCGTTCCGACAGATGCGTCTGCGACTTGTGTTTTGGGAATACGCTCTCATAGATCTAAACTAATTACGTATTTCGATTTTTGTTTTTAACCTGACCTCACGCACAAGCCGCATTTTGTCTATATACGCCTTTACCAAAAATCGCTAATTATATTCATAATAATCATATGGATGCGGTGCGTGCGTGCGGTCTGTTGCGTTTAATACGTCTTCTGCTTGCGTTTTGGGCATACCATATTTCACTGCGGCTGGCATCCATCGCACGCATACAGTCTAGACGCTCTCATTAAATGTTATGTATTTCGATTTTTTAAATTATATTTTTCCCCTCCTCCACATCCGCTTTATTGTCATTCTTTTATTTATTTGTTTGTTTTAATGGCAGTTCCCTAGCAGGAGATGGATATATTAAAAAAAACTGGGCGACCTACCTGCACTGAAGTAGGGCGATCTCGCCACCGGTCGATCTCGCCCAGGCGATCTCGCCAAGGGCGAAATCGCCGTAAATTCCATATACTGCTGGGCGAAATCGCCGTACTATATATATCTAACTAAAGAGGAATTTTATGATTTAAAATGTTTATATTACTAACATTAATTACCTTATAAACTCATTGTGTGGATGTTTATATATTATTATTTTTTGTTTCTGTTTACTCCGCCCAACTTTTTGAGAAACCAATATCAAACCCAAAACATGCACTGAATAATAATAAGCTTAAAGTACTGTCAGTCGGGCCAACTTTGTTGTAAACAGAATGGAAGACAGAAAACAGACAGATGGAGTTTCAGTTTGAATTTTATTAATTTGTTACATTAATATGTTCTCAAACAATAAGTAAGTGTACAATGAAATGGTACACAAAACGTCGGCGATCTCGCCCAACCTAGCTGATATGGAGTAAACTGAACAAAAGCAATGACAGAAAAAACAAAAGCTTGGGAATAAAGAACAGTATCAAACCCAAAACATTAATTAAATATTATTATAATAACCAATTTATTGTAATAAACAGTGACATTCCCGTCTGCTTATATGTATATAAAGTACGGCGATTTCGCCCAGCAGTATATGGAATTTACGGCTATCTCGCCCGTGGCGAGATCATTCGGGCGAGATCGACCGGTGGCGAAATCGCCGGACTCCCCTGCACTCATGTGTGTATCCTTGCATCGTTGCATATGGTGTAATTTTGAGACAACCGTTTATATTTAAGTAGTCATTCTAAATTGTAAACTTAAAACTCATATACGTAAATAAGTGTTACATAATTTCATAAATCACACCAAAATACACAACGGTAGTGTAAATTGTCGCGTACTAAGAAAATATACACCCATAGCAAACAAGCATTGCGCATGTCTGGACTTACCGGCGATGCCAATGCCCCAGATGTAAAGTGAGTCGATGAAAAGTAGGATTTTGCGTCAATGTTGAGCGAAATATAAAAGCGAACATTCAGATTCTATAATTACCCGCATTGTTTACAAATTCAGTATATATTGAAGGCATCCGTATGTAACAGTACAGTGTGATGTTAGTAAAAACACGTGTACTATCTCGTTTTCTATACCGGCATGTGACGCCAGACATGGTTTACACTGTTGCGGACAAGAGGCCTGCTATGGGTTATTCATTTTAAAATACTTAGATCATATTTGTTTACAAATAATAATTCCGGCCTCGGTGACGTAGTGGCTAATTTATCGGCTTTAATGCGTGTGAGTGCTAGCCATGGTTCGCATCCCAGTACCGGTGTATCCTGGGATTTTGACCCCCGTAGAATACTGACTGGGTCTCAATTTTCTATAGACATTGGGACCTTTACAGTGGAATTTTGACAGTCCGGCTTAGGGGTCAATTTTCTAAACATTATAATATCCATGGACATTTTTTTTTCTTCTGAACTCTGCTATATATTTAAAATTCACTTTGGACACTGCATTAATCTTTTGTATTATTAAGTAACATTCATGGACGTAGCCCAGTGGTAAAGCGTTCGCTTGATGCGCGGTCGGTCTGGGATCGATCCACGTCGGTGGACCCATTGGGCTATTTCTCGTTCCAGCCAGTGCTCCACAAC
Organism: Gigantopelta aegis; assembly: GCF_016097555.1. NCBI lineage: Eukaryota > Metazoa > Mollusca > Gastropoda > Neomphalida > Peltospiridae > Gigantopelta > Gigantopelta aegis. Next base: position 2,477,240 of record NC_054706.1, read on the forward strand.
TGGTGTAACAAAGGCCGTCGTATGTACTATCCTGTCTGGGATGGTGCATATAAAATATCCCTTGTTGCTAATCGAAAAGAGTAGCCCATAAAGTGACGACAGCGGGTTTCCTCTCTCAATATCTGTGTGGTCCTTAACAATATGTCTGACGCCATATAACCGTAAATAAAATGTGTTGAGTGCGTCGTTAAATAAAACATTTCCTTCATGGAGACGATCATTAGACAAAAGTTATAACTACTGTTTGTTGAAGTATGTTGACAAGGTTGGCGGAGGGGGGCATATGGAATCCACAAGTATTCATTTGCCATCATCCATGTATTGTGTATATGCAACCCCCACCCAATGTATGTAGTATTTCGAAGTGCCACTCATACGTACGTTACACGGCTGTCACGGGCATCCTGATAATACCCGTAACTGAATAAAACACGATTATCCAAATATCTCTCCTAACTGTATATCTATTAGATCTCTCTGTATCGGGCAGGCTACTACCCGAGTGGCCCGGCTCTGGGAGTGATCAGAGATAAGATCTGATATAAATATATATATGTAGCACGTTTAGTTAACTAGAAAACACAACAAAACACAATACTCTTTGGAATCTGTATTAACTCTAACGCTGACAAATGTACTTGCCGCAGTAGTTAATTAACAACAACAATATAATAACAACCCAGAGCTAATCACTTAATTAGTTAATCACTAGGTGTCTAGTTTACACAATATTCTAATCACTTCACCGTGATACAACACACACACGGGTGATAATTGAAAAACGCTGCCAGGGGAACTTAATTAATAAAGGAATTACAACTCTATTCCTAACTGGTTAATTTTTAATTAACCCTTAAATACTCATTCAGTGACCTTGTAATGCAGAATTAATACTGGTACATATCACAATAAAAACAATAACCTACAGTTTACCTAGGTCCTCTAAGCTTTATCTTACCAAATACTCGTATAAAAATATTATAACAGTGAAGTCTACAATTTACTTCGTCAGATTACCGGAGACACTGTCTAAAGAATATTAGTATAATACAGTATTAGAATATTTAAAGTCACATCAATCACATCAAGGTTATACAACAGAGCAGAAATATATATTTACCAAGTCCGGTCTGAACTAATATAAGTCGTTCAGTTGGACCACGTCCGTTCCCCTGGATACTTCCAATGTTTCTCCCCGATATATCTAAAATCCTATCTATTTATTCAAAAATCTCAGAGACAGCGAATATCGCCTGGGGGCACAACGCGGTACCTCACCTATCATGTGATATTTCCACAACTCCCAGAGACGGTATATTTTCTTAGATGGCCAGACTTACTGTCGCCAGTTCGCTAGGAATACCCCGGGGGTATTACGTAACTACTGGCCACATGGCCTCCACACCTGTCCTAAGTGCATATTGGGACGCAGCTCTACCACCATCGCGCGGGTGTATTACGTAACCAAGCTGCACACGGCCCTCTAAAACAATTAACATCGCCACAGGCGAAAAGATAAGAGCATGTTCCGTCACACACGATAAGAGCATGTTCCGTCACAAGTACATCGATTTATTTACCATCGGCTATTGGATGTCAAACATTTGGTAATTTTGACATAAAGTCTTAGAGAGGAAACCCACTACATTGTTTTCATTAGTAGCAAGGGATCTTTTATATACACCATCCCACATACAGGATGGCACATACCGCGGCCTTTGATATACCAGTCGTGGTCCACTGGCTGGAACGTGAAACAGACCAATGGGCCAACCGACGGGGGTCTATCCTAGTAAGCGCTTTACCGCTAGGCTACGTGCCCCCCCCCCCCCCCCCACCACCACCACCACCACCACACATATAATAACTAAATCTTCATCAAATACATCTTCATGTTAATTATGTAGAGAGACTGCGTGGGATAAATTCATATGCAGTTGTTTATAATAATATCACATATAACACCTGGAATTACGACAATGTATTTTTATCTTTAATTTTCTTTCATTTTCTCCATTCTAAGATCAAAATGTGTTTGATTGATCGATTATTTGTTGACTGATTTGTCCAGTATAATTAAATTCGGCTCATACAGCAGGAGCTGGGGTGGTGGGAGTCTATCCCGCGGATTTCAATCAAGTTGTTGTTCTAGCCACATGTTTCTATAATGGCGGATGCGATTTAATTTAGTGCCAGGTGGTAGGCCTCCACGTTTATAAACACTGTTTTTCAATACGACTACAATATGATGAATTACAGATACGCGGCGTGTGCCAGTGTGCGTACCTCGTCTTCTAGAGCCATACGCCTACATAATTCTAAACTGTTAATGGCTTAACATGAAATTTTATCGTCTGGTAGCATACTGCCAAACATTATTCTATGGGATGTCAGTTAGCAAAGTATGTATGCATGTATGCATGTATGTATTGATGTATGAATATCTATATATTGTATGTATGTCGAGGTTGAATGCTACATACATAGATATTACCGCACTGGCGCAGGGGATAATTAAATCCTTTCTGGCCTTACAAATTGTCCCGTGCCGTTGCTGAGATTCGAACCTATGGCACCGAATCGCCCGCAACTTTGCAGACTTGCCACGATACCTTTTGAGCTATTGAGGCATCCATGTATGTATGTATGTATGTATGTATGTATTTGTGTATGTATTGATGTATGAATATTTATATATAGTGTATGTATGTCGAGGTTGACTGTTACATACATAGATATTAACGCACTGGCACAGGGAATAATTAAATCCTTTTTGGCCTCACAGATTGTCCCATGCCGTTGCTGGGACTCGAACCTGTGGCACCGAATCGCCCGCAAATTGCGAGACTAACCACGATGCGCTCTGAGCTATCGAGGCATCCATAAAAAGGATGCTCTTTAACTCAACCACATGCATGGGGCCTACAATCTACGCGGTCGATCCTGCTTACGTGCACAAAACAGTGCTGTCAGTGGGCAGACCTGGCACTGGCTAGTGTGTATTGATGTATGAATATCTATATATAGTGTATGTATGTCGAGGTTGACTGTTACATACATAGATATTAACGCACTGGCGCAGGGGATAATTAAATCCTTTCTGGCCTATCAAATTGTCCCATGCCGTTGCTGGGACTCGAACCTATAGCACCGAATCGCCCGCAAATTGCAGACTAACCACGATGCGTTCTGAGCTATCCAGACATGAATGTATGTATGTACGTACGTAGGTAGGTAGGTAGGTAGGTAGGTAGGTAGATATGTGTGTGTGTGAGAAGGGGGGGGGGGGTTACTTTTTTTGTTTTCTTTTTTTTTTAGCAAAGAGGTAATTTTCCTACTATAGTAAATTGAATAATTTACCGTAGAAGAGTGACACCTGGTCGGTGATTCTATGTATTAATTTGATTTTTAACTGGGGTCAATACATTATCTTTAGAGGGGACAGGTGTCTCTGCCGCCCCCTCCCCCCCCCCTTTTAAATGTCTTCCATATAATTATAGCTAAGGATGTGCCTAGAACAGCGTGTTTCAAACTAAATTAGAACAAAGCACGAGAACAGTGTAGGGTGGGGATTCCTATACGTAGGACTGGCATGGAAATATCACCACGCCGCGGTGGATCTAGGAAACATTATGCAGGGGACTAATAGAAAAATGGTTACATGAACCAACTCATCGAAAGCGCATCCCAGTGGAAAACAATAACAAGAAGAAAAATAAGCGGGTACTTGAATGTTTCAAGGAACAGGTCTGCGTTTACACATCAATTTCAAAACGGAAAATAACAAGAAAAAGTAACGAAGGAAAAACAAAAGTAAAAAACTTAAAGAAAGGAAAATACCGGAGCTATTCTTTCGGGCCCCCGTCCCACCCTCCACTCCCACACACCACCCCTCACACGCCACATTCAAACCCAATAATGAGCTACCCAAGACGGCCAGTTTGAACGTTAATTGGACAAAAGCACGTAAATCAAATCTGTTTCAGACTTGTTGAACGGGAACAATTGATTGAGTCTCTGAGTCCAGACATCACCGAGTTCCAATGTTTGGACACTTAGTTCTACCACAGCTAATCGAAACCCATAACCAGTTGGTTCCAGAAAGACGTCTTATTGGCTCCGTCACCGATCAACTGGTTAAGATGTACGAACTAAAATTACACTCATGTCAGATACAATCACAACCTAGAAATGAAATAAGATGAACGGATAGCAAACAGTTAATAATACAATAGAAGTCAAAGTTTGTTCAACGAAACCGCTAGAGCACACTGATTGGTAGAATCATCGACTATTGGATGTCAAACAATTGTTAAGTCTAACATGTTTTTAAGGAAATCCGCTACATTTTTCCATTGTCAGCAAGGGATCTTTTATATGCACATCCTACAAACAGAATAGCACATACCACGACCTTTGATATACCACTCGTGGTGCACTGGCTGGAACGAGAAACAGACCAACGGGCCAACCGAGCGTTCACAAACCACTAAAGCACATTGATTAATTAATAATCGGCTGATGCATAGTCTTCAGAGGAAACTCACTACATCTTCCATTACCAAAAAGGGGTCGTTTATATGCATTTTTCTCACAGACAGCACAAAACACCAGTCGTTGGACGCCTAAAATCCCCCAACAAAACCCCCCACAAACAATGGGTCCACCTAAAACACAAGCACCTCAAGCAAGCACAAAATCACTAATATACGTTAAAACCCTTGCGAGTCTCCTTCCTCGCCTGGTGTGTGATGGGTCGCGGGATCGATCACACACGATGGATTCGGGGTTTTCTTACCCCCAAGCTTGGCGTCACTACTGCCTCACAAGATCCGTACATCGTAGTCTGCGGCATGAGAAAGTGCATATAAAAAGAAAATTAATTTGTGTCCCTCTCTCCCCCCCCCCCCCCCCCCCCCCCCGCTCTCTGTGTGTGTGTGTGTGTGTGTGTGTGTGTGTGTTTAATGTTTAAATAACCATGTTTTCACATTAAATAACCGTAATTTAAAATGTGCTGAGTTATCGTTAAACAAATATCGCTCCCTCCATCTCCTTAAGTCTGTTAGGTATGTGGTTATTAAATAAGTCAATTAATAATACATAATTAAATTTGTGCTCGCCAGCCAGTTAAACCCGGGCTGTGTACGGTCTGCCCCAGACACCGTGACACACCGCAGCCAGGTCGACGGCACCTCGTCAAGCCCGGCCGTCGCGAACAAACCCAGTCCGTCTATCGATTGCACGGAAATACGTTCATCCTGCATAATAATCGATCAGAGAGTCTGTCAAGAAATATTGCCAGTGTTTTCATTCCCCAGGACAGTGTAAACTAACATCATAATTTCAGACTAATTCTCCAGAGAGAAACCTATTTTTAGTAGTTTCAAAACATTTCAGTTTAATTAATAATTAATTGGTACTCTTACAATAATGCATGGTAATTTCCGAGTAAAGCTTGCTAGAAATAACCCCCCCCCCCCCACCTCTTATGACTCTAGTCATGTGGAATGATTTATTAGTCATTGGTGTAGCTAGGATTGTATATTGGGTGGGCATACACACACTGGATGGGTGGGGCACCCACTCTGTCTAAGAATCGTATTCTGGATCGACAGACAAATAAAAACGTGGTGGTAAAACATAAGGCGTGGCATTAGTTCATGTCCTCACCCCTCACCCCGGCTACGTCAGTGATCTGAGTATATAATCACCTAAAAAAATAAAATAATAATAATTAAAAAAAAAGAAGAAAAAATCCCACGAAAAATACCAAATAATAATAAAATAAATAAACAATGAAAAAAAACCCCAACTTAAACAAAGCTCCAACACCCACCCACCCCCTCAAAAAAAAAAACCCAAAACAAACAAAAACATTTTTAAAAATCGGTTATACCAGCATTTAGGGACTACAGAACGGGGGAGAGGGAGCATTTAGCAGATGTTTACAAAACAGTTTTGTTTCCACAGCATTATATTACAGCATAAGGAAAGTTTAAACTCATATACTTTTATATATATTTATATGAACTGAACTTTCTACATACTAACTGAACTTTCTACATACTATAATTGTCAAACAACTCAGAATTTATATGTAATAATGTCTTATTCTATATGTCACTGATACGTGAAATTTAGTTTAAAATTTTGGTAGCTATTTTGCTCCCCACGCAACCCCGCGAAAGTTTACAATATTTCTGATAGTCTCTGCTGATCTTGAAAACCACAATTTAGCTTTTAAAATCAGTACTAAATTTTAATAAATTCGCCTGCATATATTTTTCTAAATTTTAAATATATTAATCTAAATGTTTTTCTGATAAAAAAAGAAACAAAAAACACTTTTTGTTGCAATTTGTGATGGGTTTGACTATTTTGGGGCTTAGATTAACTGGACTGTTATAGCACATGCAGACGTACATAGCACATGCAGACGTACATTCCTGTGATGAGTTTGGCTATTTTGGGGCTTGGATTGACTGGACTGTTATAGCACATGCAGACGTACATTCCTGTGATGGGTTTGGCTATTTTGGGGCTTAGATTGACTGGACTGTTATAGCACATGCAGACGTACATTCCTGTGATGAGTTTGGCTATTTTGGGGCTTAGATTGACTGGACTGTTATAGCACATGCAGACGTGCATTCCTGTGATGAGTGTGACTATTTTGGGGCTTAGATTGACTGGACTGTTATAGCACATGCAGACGTGCATTCCTGTGATGAGTGTGACTATTTTGGGGCTTAGATTGACTGGACTGTTATAGCACATGCAGACGTGCATTCCTGTGATGAGTTTGGCTACTTTGGGGCTTAGATTGACTGGACTGTTATAGCACATGCAGACGTGCATTCCTGTGATGAGTTTGGCTACTTTGGGGCTTAGATTGACTGGACTGTTATAGCACATGCAGACGTGCATTCCTGTGATGGGTTTGGCTATTTTGGGGCTTAGATTAACTGGACTGTTATAGCACATGCAGACGTGCATTCCTGTGATGAGTGTGACTATTTTGGGGTTTAGATTGACTGGACTGTTATAGCACATGCAGACGTACATTCCTGTGATGAGTTTGGCTATTTTGGGGCTTGGATTGACTGGACTGTTATAGCACATGCAGACGTACATTCCTGCGATGGGTTTGACTATTTTGGGGCTTGGATTGACTGGACTGTTATAGCACATGCAGACGTACATTCCTGCGATGGGTTTGACTATTTTGGGGCTTGGATTGACTGGACTGTTATAGCACATGCAGACGTACATTCCTGTGATGGTTTGACTATTTTGGGGCTTGGATTGACTGGACTGTTATAGCACATGCAGACGTACATTCCTGTGATGGGTTTGACTATTTTGGGGCTTGGATTGACTGGACTGTTATAGCACATGCAGACGTACATTCCTGTGATGGGTTTGACTATTTTGGGGCTTAGATTGACTGGACTGTTATAGCACATGCAGACGTACAGTCATGTGGTGAGTTGGCTATTTTGGGGTTTAGATTGACTGGACTGTTATAGCACATGCAGACGTGCATTCCTGTGATGAGTGTGACTATTTTGGGGCTTAGATTGACTGGACTGTTATAGCACATGCAGACGTACATTCCTGTGATGAGTTTGACTATTTTGGGGCTTGGATTGACTGGACTGTTATAGCACATGCAGACGTACATTCCTGTGATGGGTTTGACTATTTTGGGGCTTGGATTGACTGGACTGTTATAGCACATGCAGACGTACATTCCTGTGATGGGTTTGGCTATTTTGGGGCTTGGATTGACTGGACTGTTATAGCACATGCAGACGTACATTCCTGTGATGAGTTTGGCTATTTTGGGGCTTAGATTGACTGGACTGTTATAGCACATGCAGACGTGCATTCCTGTGATGAGTTTGGCTATTTTGGGGCTTAGATTGACTGGACTGTTATAGCACATGCAGACGTGCATTCCTGTGATGAGTTTGGCTATTTTGGGGCTTAGATTAACTGGACTGTTATAGCACATGCAGACGTACATTTTTGTGAACATAAAACTATGCACTCGTTCAGAGAATCTCCTCTGTCATTTTACGCCTTTTGTATGTGATGTCCGAAATCCCCAATTTGAGTATACGTAACTTTATGAACCCCCATCATGCCCGACAGGCACGTATGTAGGACGTTGTGCAGGGGCGTAGCTCTAGACCGTGGCGAGCAAAGTTTTGGAGAAGGGGGTCGAGTCATGTTCATGAAATTTTATTTTAAAAACGGAAAGAAAATGCGCTTAAAGGAAGAGACCCTAGTTTTTAAACACTAAGACATTTTTTTTTTTTTTTTACAATTAGAGCCGTTTATGATCACTGAAATCAAACGTTACTTATATTTTATTGTTTAGATTATCCATTTCCGTACAACCGAAGTGTTTCTGGTCATCCTGGTGTTTCTAATACCACATCATAGAGAGAATCACTGGGGACTTCAAACTAGTTGTGCTCTTCAGAGGTCAGGGACAATAGTCCCCCAAATTCATCTAGCCTATCCGGCTCGGTATCGCCACGATGCACATACCAGCATCAAATAAAAACTCCAGTAGCCTCCACGAAATTAATTATTAGTTTATTAATTTGAGTTTTTAAATGTTTTGGGGGATTAAAAATACTAACTAGGTTAAATTTAAAGTTAATGTTTAACAATTCGTTTATTAAAATATTTCCATAATTATTATATGTTTTACAATAAAAAATGTAGCGTCTAACATTTTCTTATTTATTACAATATTCACATTTATCACTAGGCTGTCATTCAGGACTAAAGTGACTCCAATTCTGAGTCTAGTTATAATTCTAGTAGTTTTATTATTACTTGAAATAGGACAGGGAGAATTAACTTTCGGTTTAATAATATAGTGCCAAATTCTAATTTTTATCCCAATCCTTTTGCCAAGAGTTAATTAAATTTCTTTGAGCTATCAATTGAAATAATTTCTTTAAAATTATATTTACACTTACAATTAATTATTTTACAACACAAAGCTTTATTTACAAAAGTATCAGCTAGTTCATTGGCAGCAATCCCCACATAAGCCGGTATCCGTTCGAAGGTGACTGTATGGCCTTTAGTAATAATAAAATTGGTAATATTGACGATGTGTTTAATATAGTGAGAGCTGCTGAATTTGAGCTTGAGTTGGGCTTGTAAAGAACTCAGGGAATCAGTTAATATTAAAAACTTTGGAGGAGACTCACTCAAGTGAATTTTGGTTAAAATCCACTGAGTGAAGACAAAATAGCAATTAATTCACCAGAGAAAACTGATAAATTATTAGTAAGTCTAGCCCTACAATTAAAAGGTTGTTCGGGGAATTCCGGCATGAAATGCCATGCCAGTCCTTCCCGAAATAGGATCTTTGGAACCATCTGTATAAATATGTACATGATTAGGATAATAATAATTAAGTGCTGCTTTAAAAAATATTTTTTTAAAGGGCTCCAATTCAGTTTTTAAAATTTCTTTTCGAAGAAATAGTGGAATATCTAATATAATAAGTCCAAGATGGTTCCATTGGTATAGTGTTTAGTTTCAAGTTCCAAATTCAGCAGGTATAAATTGTTGGCCATCCTATGTGTATGATTCAATGAGGACTTAGCATCATTTACATATGGAAGGCTATTTGGACTCATTGAACTAATAGGATGGGCTGGTATAAGATTTTTAATTTTTAACCAGTGTTTTATAGTTTGTTTGGTACGCCTAATGGTTGAAACTAGGGTCTGGGTGAAAAATATACCTTAGTGTTTATAAACTTCGAAACTACCAAATCCAGCACACGCTCCTACCCGACCAAACGGTCACCAAGTAGGCTACTGTGTCCACAATAGGGCCTACACAGTTTTCTAAATCTGACGAAACAGACCCTTTTGATAACTTTGAGTATTTTTTTTCCCATTTTTATACTGTGAAAATATACATTGATTTCTGCCTTGTGCAAGTAAACATGTTATTGTCAAACGAGTCTTTGAACAAACACGACCCTGCTGTTCCATCTTATTTTTATGAAGGTGATAGATGGCAACAGATCCTACATAGCCGACTCCGTTTGGGTACCAGCGATTTGAATGGCCACAAATTTGTACGACATGTAACAGATACCCCTTCTTGTATTTGTGGCCATCCAGTTGAAGATGCAGAACATTTTCTATGTTTTTGCCCAATATATGTTGCAGCTCGCAATACCCATTTACTGAACTATTATAATCTTAAGTGTCATACTTTGCTATTTGGAGATTCAAATTTAAGTGTCCAAGAAAATATCTCTATATTTAAATCTGTTCAGAATTTTCTTATTAATAGTAAGCGTTTCGAGATCATTTAACCATTCTAATTGTTTGCTATTTATTCTTTGTTTCTTCTACACACTCCTCTCTTCTATTCCCCCAACTATCCGTGTTATCTTTATTGTAATATTGTTCTAGCCATCTTGATGTATAACATGTATATTTGTTAAATGTAGGAAGAGGCCTTAATATAGGCACTTGCCTGTTGGCTAATCCCAAATTTGATTTGCTAATAAATATTGTTTAAACCAGTCTTGGAAATGACAGTTCTAAAAATTAAATAGCAAGGATGTATGACTGTCCTACAAATGATTCATTGGATAATATTTGGACTCTGCCTTATGCAGAGATTCGAGAAAAAATATGTGAACGTCTTTGTCATTTTGTCGATTGTTTTTTCTTCCCGATTCGTGAACACGACTTGGTATGTATTAAATAACTATAGATCCCTTATTGTGCCTCAATGAGGAATTCCTTTAAACATTACGTCACAGCTACCGAACACCTGTCGAGGGAATTCCCTTGAACCCAACACCCCTTTGCCGAATGGGTCATCCCAAGCTAGACGAACCGCCATTTACGTTACTGCTGGGCATTTGTTGTGGAATATAACTCGAAGCAGATCTAACTTGAGCCGCAAAGAATTTCGTACCTGTAATAACAGTGAGAACATTTCGATTATTTCACGTGAAACGTTTTTGTCATATGGTGCACATCAACCGACGGAGATGAGTACTTTGGCGACCGGCGAAGCTCGGACCGACGGGGGCACCGAAGTGGAGTCGGACGAGGTAGGATTTGTTCTTTTGTCACAATAAAAGTTATATTGATATTATTTTGAATTTTTGATCAGTGTTATTGGCTGTCAGGTCAGTAAAATAAATCGCAAAACGAACACGGTGGAAGAAGTGCAGGATAGCATCTCCGATCAACACTTTTAAAATACTTTTGCAAGTTTGCTTACGAAACCAGCCCTACTTACCTTGACAAGGCGGAAATACTCCGACTTTTTGGGGTATACTGCGCAAATTAAATAAAGAAAACCGTTTATTTATCAGGTTTTAGGCCATTCACGACATTTATACTAACACCCAACACGACAGTTTATAAATAACATTTGTTTTCAGGTGTTTTCATTATATTTTTAATTATTACGTTTTATAATTGATAAATAAATGTAACATACATAATAATACTGTAAACTTTGGTATCACATGATAGGGATTTATCCCACATGCATTAAAGGGACAGATCCTTGTTTTTAAACACTAAGGCATATTTTTTCACCTAGACCCTAGTTTCAACCCTTGAAAATGGACACTAAATTGGGTTAATTTTAAAACCTGTAATAAATTTGGATACAACAGAGTGAAAAAAAAGTGTGAGAGTGATGCTGAAATAGTCTTAAAAACACGACTCCATAACCATTACTTCTCAGACGCACATGTGTTTTTTGAAAATATGAAAAATGCATTTGTGTGGTATTAGAAACACCAAGATGACCAGAAACACTTCGATTGTATGGAAATGGATCATCTAAACAATAAAATATAAGTAACGTTTGATTTCAGTGATCATAAATGGCTGTAATAATGAAAAACATGCCTTGGTGGTTAAAGTCTAGTCAGTCCCTTTAAAGCCTACCAAACGTGATTGCTTTGTGATGTATTTTATTATAAGTTAACTGCATATTTTAAAACGGATTGCTTTATGATGTATTTTATTATAAGTTAACTGCATATTTTAAAACGGATTGCTTTGTGATGTATTTTATTATAAGTTAACTGCATATTTTAAAACGGATTGCTTTGTGATGTATTTTATTATAAGTTAACTGCATATTTTAAAACGGATTGCTTTGTGATGTATTTTATTATAAGTTAACTGCATATTTTAAAACGGATTGCTTTATGATGTATTTTATTATAAGTTAACTGCATATTTTAAAACTGATTGCATTATGATGTATTTTATTATAAGTTAACTGCATATTTTAAAATCCATTGGAGAACCGAACCATGCTTGACTGGTCAGTTGCAAAGTAAAATAAAGGACCCACCAGGTGTTAAGTGAACTGTGACATTAAAAATCGGTGTCGTAATATCCATTGTTACTGTCATTTTGTTTTTAAAATCCAATTAGATATATGGTAGCTTCAACTACTCACCATTGCTAACAACTTGGAAGCGTGAGACAAATTTCAGTCTCCCCACCACCCAAATAGAGCACTATTTCACAGGCTTGTGCTGACACCATCCATTCATTCATCCATTATTCCATCCATCCACTATCCATCCATCCATTCATCTTTCCATCTACTACCCATTTATTGATTGATTTATCCATTCATCCATCCACAGACATTGAATTTGGATATTTTTTGAGAATTCTGCCAGAATCATAAAAATAATATATAATCTAATATATATATTTTGGAATTCCATCTCCATAATCTTACACTTCCAACCCAGAACATGGGAATTGCTGAAGCATGGAGCTGTGCTAAATTTGCTTGCATCCATCCGTCCGTCTATCCACCCATCCATCTTGTATACATACACAAGTGTACCATTTCATATGTGTAGTGTTCATCATCCACCATGTGTGATGTGTGTACAGTCATCAAAATTCACAGTAGTGGAAGGCCATCAACTGCCACCACAAAAGCTGTTGCAAAATTGATTTGTAATATTCAGCATTTTAATCATCATCGGATATTGACGTAGTACTAAATTTCTCTCAAGGGACAAATGCACATGATTAGAGGGGATGATTTTCCGTGATTATGGATAAAGGGCACAGAATTTAGCAACTGAAACTGAATTAACGATTTCCAAAAAAAACCCTCTGAAAGTTGTATTTCTGGTCCAAGGTCTAGAACTTTCAAAAGAACTGTTCATTCTTGGAAGTTATGCTTAATTGCCATAAGCTTGCAACAAAGCATGTGACTGTGTACCCATGTCACTTTGTTTACGCAGTAAAATTTAACTTGAAATATAAACATGTACTAATACAATTTTAGAATGTTGATTATATACCGTAACAAGATTTCTAGTACGTTCAATAAGCATAACTGATTTATGTGACACTTTTGTTGGAAAATGTAATTTCGTAAACTTGGGGCATATTCGCAATCTGTACGGAAGCATTTCACATTTAGCCTACTTGTAATATGGCAAAATCTGACTGAAGAAAACACAAAGTTCTTGACAATGATGTACTTTAATGGCGACATTGAAAGGCGGCTTTCATCAGCGTGAATGTTCACTGCTTGCATTCATACTAATATTACAATAGCTAACCAGCTCAGAGCTGGAACAATAACATAAATGGATATAGTTATAGTTTATAATAATATTAATAAAACATGACAATAATTTAAATTGAACACAAAAAAAAAAAATATGGAAAAAAAAATGAATTTGCCAAAATCAGAAACAGAAAATCACCCCTTCTACACATGGCTTTTCTCTTGGATGCAAATTTTATTAATGTGGTGAATTGTTAATTTTGATGTTAAAAATAAGTTTACTGCTATGACTATAGACATTGGTTTGTTCATTAGTTGATAAACTTTAAATTTAAATTTACATTTTGATAAAAAAACAAAAACAAAAACAAAAGCTACATGTAGTTGTTGCAATTTTTAGAAATTTATCGATGTCTCTGAACAGACAGATTTAAAATATGCAGTGAACACCGTGACACTTTAAAAGTTGAGGTTCACCTCATTTACCCACGTCAGTGTTACTGCCAGAAAGAAAATTTTGGGTATGGCACTATGGAACTGAATGCAACCACAGTCAACAGGGGCTCCCCCAGAAAGAAAATGGGTTATGTTTAGTGTTAGTGTTAAGAAAATCATACAGTAATGATAAGATTAATTAATTTTGTCATACGGTTAACTTAAAAAAAAAAAAAAAAACCTGCCAAAAAATATGGGTATGGTGCCATACCCATTTTACCCTCTGGCAGAAACCCTGCATATTGCATACAATATCAGGGTTCAAATTTTACCACATCACTAATGATAACTGCTGTGGTTACCTTCATTCTTGCCTTTGGATCCTGAAATCCTGAAAATCTAATGATGTCAACAGAATGAAAAATGCTTGAGTGCCTTACAAGGTTTAACACTTTGCCTGCTCTGTACATACCATGTAGTACATATACTGATGGAAAGAAATAAAGTATCACACAGATAGCAACCAGAAATAATGACTGCATCAAAAATCAATTCTTATTGTCAGAAGTTGACTAGGAACATACAGGCAGCTCATTTAACTCTACAGACATTCAATCCCACATTACAACTTGGTATGAAATACAGACATTACTACGCTAGTAATGAATTAAATTTGGTCTACAATTCCATGTGTTACCTTGTTTCTTTCCAACAGTATATATATATATATATATATATATATATATATGTATGTCTAAAAACAATAAATATTTGTAAACAATTGGTGAATGAATTTGCAATAGTTTTGTATTTCCTGTTTTAATAACCAAACACACTTGCAAATCAGTTTTCAGGGAACACTTTGCTTTAAAATCTTTGATAATTATCATAATTTCTAGTCAGTTGAAAATTGATTAGCAACTACAGTTTAATGTTTTAAAAAACTGTGTAGTGATCTCTGAAAATTGCATAGCGAATTGCAAAATGATACTGAACAAAATGTTTCCTGGTTTTGCTTTGAAAGAAAAAAGAAAGAAATGTTTTATTTAACGACGGTTATATGGCGTCAGACATATTGGTAAGGACCACACAGATTTTGAGAGGAAACCCACTGTCGCCACTACATGGGCTACTCTTTCCGATTAGCAGCAAGGGATCTTTTATTTGCGCTTCCCACAGGCAGGATAGCACAAACCATGGCCTTTGTTGAACCAGTTATGGATCACTGGTCGGTGCAAGTGGTTTACACCTACCTATTGAGCCTTGCGGAGCACTCACTCAGGGTTTGGCGTCGGTATCTGGATTAAAAATCCCATGCCTCGACTGGGATCCGAACCCAGTACCTACCAGCCTGTAGACTGATGGCCTAACCACGACGCCACCGAGGCCAGTATAAACACTACCACTTCCGTTGTTTTTATCAGCTGTAACATCCCCCCAAAATGAATTGTTTACAATATTTTATAAAGAACTGCTGAATAAACAGAATGACAGAAATGACAGATAGTACAAATCATCCGTTACAACCAATTATATCTGCAATTGTGGACAAAATATCAGACAGTTGTTAGTGGAAACAAAAGACAGAATGACCGTTCTGATCACGTGACAAACCGATGGCCTAACCACAACGCCACCGATGCTGGTGGTTTTGCTTTGATGCCCTAATTGTTGTTACTAAATTTGACCTCTGCTATATAGTCCATTTTTGTCATTTGTGCATGATTGATATAGCAGGGACACATTTTATGACAACATGCTGGTCTTGTGACAGAGTACATGTTGCAGAACTTTACGTCATCACTTGTGTAATACTGGTATAGTAAGTACTGTGTTCATGCCCAGAGTGAGTTCTAATGGCTCACTGGGTGATTGGGGAGTTTAGGACTATTACACCAACTGTTCTGCCACTAGCCATTAACTAGCTACGTCTGTCTTGTACAGACAGCCTGTATAGCTACCTCAGTTCACCATCTTGTACAGCCAGCCTGGGTAGCTACCTCTATTCCCCATCTTGTACAGCCAGCCTGGGTAGCTACCTCTATTCCCCGTCTTGTACAGACAGCCTGGGTAGCTACCTCTATTCCCCGTCTTGTACAGACAGCCTGGATAGCTACCTCTATTCCCCATCTTGTACAGACAGCCTGGGTAGCTACCTCTATTCCCCATCTTGTACAGACAGCCTGGATAGCTACCTCTATTCCCCATCTTGTACAGACAGCCTGGGTAGCTACCTCTATTCCCCATCTTGTACAGCCAGCCTGGGTAGCTACCTCTATTCCCCGTCTTGTACAGACAGCCTGGATAGATACCTCTATTCCCCATCTTGTACAGACAGCCTGTACAGCTACCTCTATTTCCCATGTTGTACAGACAGACTGTGTAGCTACCTCTATTCCCCATCTTGTACAGACAGACTGTATAGCTACCTCTATTCCCCATCTTGTATAGACAGCCTGGGTAGCTACCTCTATTCCCTGTCTTGTATAGACAGCCTGTATAGCTACCTCTATTCCCTATCTTGTACAGACATACTGTATAGCTACCTCTATTCCCCATCTTGTACAAACTGCCTGTATAGCTACCTCTATTCCCCATCTTGTACAAACTGCCTGTATGGCTACCTCTATTCCCCATCTTGTACAGACAGTCTGGATAGCTACCGTAATCTATTCCCCGTCATGTACAGATAGCCTGGGTAGCTACCTTGATTTAGTTTCCGTCATGTACAGACAGCAAGTAGGGATAGCTACTTCTATTCCCTGTCTTGTACACTTCAATGTCATTACCATACAACTTCATTGTCATTACCATACAACTTCAATGTCATTACCATACAACTTCATTGTCATTACCATACAACTTCATTAAAGATTTGAGTCAAACGTTTTGTAAGCACAGACCTGACGAAGCATTCTGCTGACCACTGGCAACTTGACTTGTGGTGATTCTGACCGCAGTAACAATTCACTTGGTGATGCATTAACACACTGGTCATCTGTCAGTTTGTAAACATGGCTCATCCCCTCAGGACCAGTGGTCAATAATGCTATTTATTTCCAAACTGGAAAGTAGATTTGGCTCAAGCATCAAATCCAGCAGAGCTAATGGACGTCACACAGGATTTCAAAAATCAATCTGGTAGATGTGATAGCTGTATAGCTGATAATCCTGTAGATGATCCTGTAGCTGTGATAGCTGTGTAGCTGATGATCCTGTAACTGTAATAGCTGTATAGCTGATGACCATGTAGCTGTAATAGCTGTATAGCTGATGACCATGTAGCTGTAATAGATGTATAGCTGATGACCATGTAGCTGTAATAGATGTATAGCTGATGACCATGTAGCTGTGATAGCTGTGTAGCTGATGATCCTGTAACTGTGATAGCTGTGAAGTTGATGATCCTGTAACTGTGTAGCTGATAATCTTGTAGCTGATGATCCTGTAGCTGATGTTCCTGTATTTGTGATAGCTGTGTACCTGATAATCCTGTAGTTGTGTAGCTGATAATCTTGTAGCTGTGTAGCTGATAATCCTGTAGCTGATAATCTTGTAGCTGTGTAGCTGATGATCCTGTAGCTGTGTAGCTGATGATCCTGTGGCTGTGTAGCTGATGATCCTGTAGCTGTGTAGCTGATGATCCTTTAGCTGTGTAGCAATGATTTCCAATTATATTAGTTGTTCATCTCTACATATCCTTGAATGGTATATCAAAGCCTTTGGTGTGTGTTGCCCTGACTTAGGTACAGTGTATATATAAAACTCTTGCTGCTGTTTGGAAGGAATAGTCTACAGATGTGTGGTTCAGTGGATTTCTCTTTTAAGATTACATCAAATGTTTATAATACCATTTTAGAATCTGAACAGTGATAGCCATTGTTTAAATTTGCAGATATGCTGTTAAGCAATCATTGTCAAACCACATATTTGTTAGGCATTTTAGAATTCCATAGCCTCAGGCCAGTGGTCTGTCCTGGACCAAGTCACTGGCTATCCAGAGACTTGACCCACGACAGACATGCCTGAAACCTTAGTGGTGTATGGGCATGTTAAAAATACTCACTCACTTACTCAGGCCAGTATTTTTTTATTTTTTTTTCAAATTTGGCCCCATGCCAAGTGAATTATTTTTCAGTTTGAGAATGCTTGTTTTTGTCTATGTATTCAAAACTGGTAATGCCAAATCTACACTGTGTGCTGTAACAACAGTTGTGATATTTCCCAGATACCCTTTAATTTACTTTATAAACAGTGCTTGAATACACACACTCTCCAGATACATGTCTGTAGCCTGTTATTAGGATTGGGAGGATCACTTTCAGTTTCAGTTTGAACACAATGGAGTAATTTGGATTAATTTGTCTGAAAGCTTCCCAGTGGATGGTTGTGAGTTGACTGCATAGTTGTGAGATGAGAGAGGATACTGCTGTGTGGTTAGGGCTGATACACACTCATTAAGACTTGGTCAACGTAAACGTGCAGCTACATAATGATAGGGCAGCTGCCAGTAAAACAGGCTGGTTAGTTAGCCAGCTCGTAAAAATCACTGCAAGATCTCATCAAGTTCCAGACTTATGATGCTAGAAGTAGAATGTACAGTGAAACCCCTCTAAACCAGACACCCATGGAAGACCCCTGTAAACAGGACAACCACATCATCAAGTAAAACATTTTTTTTTAGAGAGGTTTTGTTTAAAGGGACCAGAATAAATGTCTGGTTTTTAGGGAATTTTTGTTTAGGCCTCTCAAAAATATAGTCGGTCTGTGGTGAGACCAAAGTTCAAAATTGATGCAGCAATGCAGGTTATTATTTTTTTTTTTTTTCCTTCTCATTTGCCATGGTGTCCCCTCATTTGTCTTAGTATCCTAAATGCTTACCATCACATTTTCCATTTAGCCAAGGCAACTGTAATAACTGGCTTTGTCCCCAAATGGCCTCATGTCAAGGTGTGTCGCAATATTATTATCTAGATGAGGTCTCATGGTAGTAGTTTTGGTATACTAGTAGATGGCACTGTTGTAGTTACCACAGTAAATTAAAAAAAATAGAGTTGACACGCAGGGTCAAAATTGCACGCTGAGCAGAAAATTAGACATTGTTAATGGCAAATAATATGTTGTGTTACCATCACTGGTTAGCCACTATGTTCTTTCCATAGGGTGAAATAACTTTTATGTGAGAAAACTTAATTGAAAGTTAAGTCACTCTCTTGTCTGTCTTTTGAAGGAAAATTTTGCCTTGGTTCCCAATTTTTTTTTATGAAACAGAGGCAACACTTGCCGTGACCATTCCAACTTACCATTTGACCTGAGTAATAGCGTGATTCCAAAGAGCAGATGAGTCAGTTTGCATGTGTTTGAGTTGTATGGAAAAAAAACATGGATCCATTGAATTTAATACGAAATGTCAGTTATTTACAGAACTGCAGGATGTGCTAAGATAATGTAAATGTTTGTTGTAGCAAGAATGGCATGAAGCAATCAGATATTACTCAGTTGGGTTTTTTTTTCCCTTTTAAAAAAAAACATGAATGCCGTTGTCTAGATACTAACAATTTTTTTTTGACATTTAAATGTCAAACTTGAGAAATCATTGGTAACCTTAACAACTGAGCACTTTTTTGTTTGATGAATATTCTGTGTAATTCATTCCTCTGCAGAAGCAGTCTATTTCCCCCCACCCCCAGTGTAGTGCAAATTTACTCGAGATTGCTGATTATTGACTGATACGCATGAGCGCTTCTTTTCACTCACTTGAATATTCTGTATTATATATTTACTTCTACTTCAGATATTGCAGCAAGCTACTCCAAACGGACATTTTGTTGCCTGATTCCGATATTCTCTATTCAGACTGGGTCAAGATGACATTCTCCTTTAATAAATTAGTCTTCATCACAGCGTTCATCAACTAGGAAGGAATGAATGTATAATTCAGCTAGTACAGGTAGTGCACCAGATGGCGATTATTAATAGAAACTGTGTTAGCCGCACCAGCCTGGTGTAGACAGCCACAATGAATATATATACATAATCTACACATTCGATTTGCCTTGATTGCACAGCATTTGGGTCATCATGCAGGGCTAGCCCAGGGTGGCCAGAACATTTTGCCAAATTACACAAACCCAGTTATTTTCTAATGAAACATTATTATTGCATCAAACTATTTTGCCACATTAAAATACAATTCACAAGTTGCTTTTAAAACTGGCAACTGGCGAATTTGACGAGTACCAGAGCAAAATCAGTCACCTCAAAGCCAGTCACCCCAGGGCTTGAAATAGTGCACTGTGGAAACCAAAAAACAATCCTTTAAAAAAAAAACCCAAACCAAGCAGGTGAAATAGAAATTCACTTCCTAAACCCCCCCCCCCCCAAGTTGCAGATCATTTTTCAAGAGATAGTCTATAGATATGTAGGCAACCCCTACAATTACCCCCAGCAATCGGCAATTGGAGATTGTAGGCAACCCCTGCAATTACCCCCAGCAGTCGGCAATTGGAGATTGTAGACAACCCCTACAATTACCCCCAGCAGTCGGCAATTGGAGATTGTAGACAACCCCTACAATTACCCCCAGCAATCGGCAATTGGAGATTGTAGGCAACCCCTACAATTACCCCCAGCAATCGGCAATTGGAGATTGTAGGCAACCCCTACAATTACCCCCAGCAGTCGGCAATTGGAGATTGTAGGCAACCCCTACAATTACCCTCGGCAATTGGAGATTGTAGGCAACCCCTGCAATTACCCCCAGCAATCGGCAATTGGAGATTGTAGGCAACCCCTGCAATTACCCCCAGCAGTTGGCAATTGGAGATTGTAGACAACCCCTACAATTACCCCCAGCAATCGGCAATTGGAGATTGTAGGCAACCCCTGCAATTACCCCCAGCAGTCGGCAATTGGAGATTGTAGGCAACCCCTACAATTACCCCCAGCAGTCGGCAATTGGAGATTGTAGGCAACCCCTACAATTACCCCCAGCAGTCGGCAATTGGAGATTGTAGGCAACCCCTGCAATTACCCCCAGCAATCGGCAATTGGAGATTGTAGGCAACCCCTGCAATTACCCCCAGCAATCGGCAATTGGAGATTGTAGGCAACCCCTGCAATTACCCCCAGCAATTGGAGATTGTAGACAACCCCTGCAATTACCCCCAGCAATCGGCAATTGGAGATTGTAGGCAACCCCTGCAATTACCCCCAGCAATCGGCAATTGGAGATTGTAGGCAACCCCTGCAATTACCCCCAGCAATCGGCAATTGGAGATTGTAGGCAACCCCTGCAATTACCCCCGGCAATTGGAGATTGTAGGCAACCCCTGCAATTACCCCCAGCAATCGGCAATTGGAGATTGTAGACAACCCCTACAATTACCCCCAGCAGTCGGCAATTGGAGATTGTAGGCAACCCCTGCAATTACCCCCAGCAATCGGCAATTGGAGATTGTAGGCAACCCCTACAATTACCCCCAGCAATCGGCAATTGGAGATTGTAGGCAACCCCTGCAATTACCCCCAGCAATCGGCAATTGGAGATTGTAGACAACCCCTGCAATTACCCCCAGCAATTGGAGATTGTAGGCAACCCCTGCAATTACCCCCAGCAATCGGCAATTGGAGATTGTAGGCAACCCCTACAATTACCCCCAGCAATCGGCAATTGGAGATTGTAGACAACCCCTGCAATTACCCCCAGCAATCGGCAATTGGAGATTGTAGACAACCCCTACAATTACCCCAGCAGTCGGCAATTGGAGATTGTAGGCAACCCCTACAATTACCCCCAGCAGTCGGCAATTGGAGATTGTAGGCAACCCCTACAATTACCCCCAGCAGTCGGCAATTGGAGATTGTAGACAACCCCTACAATTACCCCCAGCAGTCGGCAATTGGAGATTGTAGGCAACCCCTACAATTACCCCCAGCAGTCGGCAATTGGAGATTGTAGACAACCCCTACAATTACCCCCAGCAGTCGGCAATTGGAGATTGTAGGCAACCCCTACAATTACCCCCAGCAGTCGGCAATTGGAGATTGTAGGCAACCCCTGCAATTACCCCCAGCAGTCGGCAATTGGAGATTGTAGGCAACCCCTACAATTACCCCCAGCAGTCGGCAATTGGAGATTGTAGGCAACCCCTACAATTACCCCCAGCAATCGGCAATTGGAGATTGTAGGCAACCCCTACAATTACCCCCAGCAGTCGGCAATTGGAGATTGTAGGCAACCCCTACAATTACCCTCGGCAATTGGAGATTGTAGGCAACCCCTGCAATTACCCCCAGCAATCGGCAATTGGAGATTGTAGGCAACCCCTGCAATTACCCCCAGCAGTTGGCAATTGGAGATTGTAGACAACCCCTACAATTACCCCCAGCAGTCGGCAATTGGAGATTGTAGACAACCCCTACAATTACCCCCAGCAGTCGGCAATTGGAGATTGTAGGCAACCCCTACAATTACCCCCAGCAGTCGGCAATTGGAGATTGTAGGCAACCCCTGCAATTACCCCCAGCAGTCGGCAATTGGAGATTGTAGGCAACCCCTGCAATTACCCCCAGCAGTCGGCAATTGGAGATTGTAGACAACCCCTGCAATTACCCCCAGCAATCGGCAATTGGAGATTGTAGGCAACCCCTGCAATTACCCCCAGCAATTGGAGATTGTAGGCAACCCCTGCAATTACCCCCAGCAATTGGAGATTGTAGGCAACCCCTGCAATTACCCCCAGCAATCGGCAATTGGAGATTGTAGGCAACCCCTGCAATTACCCCCAGCAATCGGCAATTGGAGATTGTAGGCAACCCCTGCAATTACCCCCAGCAATTGGAGATTGTAGGCAACCCCTGCAATTACCCCCAGCAGTCGGCAATTGGAGATTGTAGGCAACCCCTACAATTACCCCCAGCAGTCGGCAATTGGAGATTGTAGGCAACCCCTGCAATTACCCCCAGCAATCGGCAATTGGAGATTGTAGGCAACCCCTGCAATTACCCCCAGCAATCGGCAATTGGAGATTGTAGGCAACCCCTGCAATTACCCCCAGCAATCGGCAATTGGAGATTGTAGGCAACCCCTGCAATTACCCCCAGCAATCGGCAATTGGAGATTGTAGGCAACCCCTGCAATTACCCCCAGCAATCGGCAATTGGAGATTGTAGGCAACCCCTGCAATTACCCCCAGCAATCGGCAATTGGAGATTGTAGGCAACCCCTGCAATTACCCCCAGCAATCGGCAATTGGAGATTGTAGGCAACCCCTGCAATTACCCCCAGCAGTCGGCAATTGGAGATTGTAGGCGACCCCTACAATTACCCCCAGCAGTCGGCAATTGGAGATTGTAGGCAACCCCTACAATTACCCCCAGCAGTCGGCAATTGGAGATTGTAGGCAACCCCTGCAATTACCCCCAGCAATCGGCAATTGGAGATTGTAGGCAACCCCTGCAATTACCCCCAGCAATCGGCAATTGGAGATTGTAGGCAACCCCTGCAATTACCCCCAGCAATTGGAGATTGTAGACAACCCCTGCAATTACCCCCAGCAATCGGCAATTGGAGATTGTAGGCAACCCCTGCAATTACCCCCAGCAATCGGCAATTGGAGATTGTAGGCAACCCCTGCAATTACCCCCAGCAATCGGCAATTGGAGATTGTAGGCAACCCCTGCAATTACCCCCAGCAATTGGAGATTGTAGACAACCCCTGCAATTACCCCCAGCAATCGGCAATTGGAGATTGTAGGCAACCCCTGCAATTACCCCCAGCAATCGGCAATTGGAGATTGTAGGCAACCCCTGCAATTACCCCCAGCAATCGGCAATTGGAGATTGTAGGCAACCCCTGCAATTACCCCCGGCAATTGGAGATTGTAGGCAACCCCTGCAATTACCCCCAGCAATCGGCAATTGGAGATTGTAGGCAACCCCTACAATTACCCCCAGCAATCGGCAATTGGAGATTGTAGACAACCCCTGCAATTACCCCCAGCAATCGGCAATTGGAGATTGTAGACAACCCCTACAATTACCCCAGCAGTCGGCAATTGGAGATTGTAGGCAACCCCTACAATTACCCCCAGCAGTCGGCAATTGGAGATTGTAGGCAACCCCTACAATTACCCCCAGCAGTCGGCAATTGGAGATTGTAGACAACCCCTACAATTACCCCCAGCAGTCGGCAATTGGAGATTGTAGGCAACCCCTACAATTACCCCCAGCAGTCGGCAATTGGAGATTGTAGACAACCCCTACAATTACCCCCAGCAGTCGGCAATTGGAGATTGTAGGCAACCCCTACAATTACCCCCAGCAGTCGGCAATTGGAGATTGTAGGCAACCCCTGCAATTACCCCCAGCAGTCGGCAATTGGAGATTGTAGGCAACCCCTACAATTACCCCCAGCAGTCGGCAATTGGAGATTGTAGGCAACCCCTACAATTACCCCCAGCAGTCGGCAATTGGAGATTGTAGGCAACCCCTGCAATTACCCCCAGCAGTCGGCAATTGGAGATTGCTGTGGAGTTTTTAATTCTCACTGGCACCTTTTTGCCTTGGACCATATTCAGGTTTTTTTTACAATGGCTTGGGTTTTTTTGCTGTGGGCACATTTTTAAATGCATGGGTTGTGTTTGATCATCTCATCGGTGATCTGCTGATTAGCTTGTGATTCTGTTCTATTTTAATTCCATAACGCTCTAAAATACATCTCACAGACCCTAATGTTCCAACTTCCACGCACTATCCACTCTCCACTCGCACTTTTCTGTCTTATTTCCACCAGCCCATACTTGATATCTTGGCAGATACTTATTTTGGCCTGCTAATTTAAACAAATGACAGCAAGCCATGTTTTATTCCTCTTTTGAACCCTGCATCTGGTTTAACCTTTACAACATGGTTCATATTTAAACTCTCACATTCTGTGTGAAACATGATGTTGTGTTTGGCTTTCATACTTGAAGTACTGTCATTTAATGGGAATATTTCCATCTACACCTATCCCAGCTCAAGAGTGCAAAACACTTGTTTATCGAAGTACCAAGTTGTAACACAATTTTAATATTAATTTACTACCTAAAATAACTTTGAGAGGGGTTGAGGTTAGTAAAACAAAAACTAGGGCACAGTCATACAGGGTCTTGTCCTGACACATGGGCACAACTAAACTTTTGCCTCACCTCCACCAAGTTTGGTGCAGGGATAGACCTGGGCTTTATCAGTTTGATGCAGAACTTATTCAAAGTTATTGATAGTCATATATATATATATATAGATCTATATAATGCCATACATTGAAAAGAAACAGTGGAGTTGGTGTCACGGTCTTTGGTTCAATTCTCCGTAAAGGATTAGTGGAGTATCATGGGGTCTCTGGTTGAAATCGCTTTTGTGGAGTTTGTAGTGAGATATCTGATTCAAATCCCCTCAGTGGAGTTTGTATCAGGTATCTGGTTCAAATCCGCTCAGTGGAGTTTGTATCAGGTATCTGGTTCAAATTTGCTCAGTGGAGTTTGTATCAGGTATCTGGTTCAAATCCCGTCAGTGGAGTTCTTGTCGGATCCCAGGTTCAAGTCCCCTCAGTGAATTTTGTGTTAGGATTTTGGTTCAACTCTCATCAGTAGCAGTTGTGTTTTGGACTTTGTTTCAAATCTTCAGCAGAGTTTGTTTCAAGATCTCCAATTTAAATTCCTTCAGTGGAGTTGATGTCAGGTTTATGGTTCAAATCCCCTCAGTGGAGGTTGTGTTACATGTATGGTATTAGGTTCAAATCCCCTCAGTGGAGGTTGTGTTACATGTATGGTATCAGGTTCAAATCTCATCAGTAGCAGTTGTGTTTTGGGCTTTGTTTCAAATCTTTTCAGTGGAGTTTGTTTCAAGAACTCCCAATTCAAATTCCTTCAGTGGAGTTGATGTCAGGTTTATGGTTCAAATCACCTCAGTGGAGGTTGTGTCACATGTATGGTATTAGGTTCAAATCACCTCAGTGGAGGTTGTGTTACATGTATGGTATTAGGTTCAAATCACCTTAGTGGAGGTTGTGTTACATGTATGGTATTAGGTTCAAATCTCCTCAGTGGAGGTTGTGTTACATGTATGGTATTAGGTTCAAATCACCTTAGTGGAGGTTGTGTTACATGTATGGTATTAGGTTCAAATCTCCTCAGTGGAGGTTGTGTTACATGTATGGTATTAGGTTCAAATCACCTCAGTGGAGGTTGTGTTACATGTATGATATCAGGTTCAAATCTCCTCAGTGGAGGTTGTGTTATAGTTTCTGGTTCGAATCCCCTGAGTGGAGTTTGTGTCAGGGTCTGTGTGACATACATGTATACATGTGTACAGATAATAGTGTGACTGCTGTAACGGAGCTTTGTTAAAGCAGAGAGAGAGAGATTAATGTGACTTTGACAAATGAAAATATCAGACCTGATGTGGTCTAATGTATTTCCTGTGTCCTGCCACTCTGGCTTGGATGAGCTGGGAACTCACCAATTACACATGTCAGTAGGATGAACGTTGTTAACAGATAACTGGTGATTTACTCAAACATGAAAAACCATTTGGAATAGTTACCCAATATTGTGAAGGCTTTCTTTGATCACTCACATGACAAATGGTTGGAGAAGGGAAAAAACATCTGAGAGTGGTATGTAATCATATGAATATAAACTGGTGTCTTTTAGTGCATGGGTTTTGATTTAGAAGGAACTAACTGTATGACAGTAAATCTTGTTATTAGGCTGTGTAAAGTAGTTTTGACTGTCACAGCTTTTTTTTTATCATAATCATTAACTTGTGGTTAAATATATCAATTTTGACTATTTAATTGTGTGTCTGGTAATATTACTAATAACTTGAAGTGCATTTCATGTGAAGCATGTTTCTTTTTCAGTTTTCTGCAAAGAATTATGGAAAAAACTTAGTGTATTGAATATGTATGCATAAAACAGTGACGTCTCTAGTTAATGCATGTGATACACTCTCAAGATTCCCTCCTCAAAAAACAAACAAATTCTACTAGTAAATGGAATTATTTGGTTGTAATTTTTTATAGGCATATAGCTGAAGGTATATAAACTTTATGTTAGAAAGCAAAAATTAATAAATGTTTTTGGCGGGAACCGCCATTATTGCAACTTTGACATAGCACCTTTAATAGCTATTCAGTATTTGTTTTCTATACATACACATAAAGCGAAAGCCAGGAATATTTGCTTCAAATCCACCATTTAATGTGAAGGAACAATTACAGCTAACATATTCCACAGCAATCGATTATGCATTTTTATGATTGATCATCTCATCGGTAGAGTCCATTTTTTTAATTATAATTGATCACTGGAACATCACTAGCACACACGTGTGGTTTTGTGTACTTTTATTGTTTATTGGGTTACAATAAATTACCACTTCTCTTCCAGTTTTTGTTGTTGATGATTTCTGTGAAAGCTGTAGTGGAATAAGCACAAGCTGCCGGTAGGTTTGAGTGTTTGGTGTTTGGTTTAGTGTCCAGCAAGCATGCTGGGCTGGTGAGGAAAATAAAGAGATAATTACAATTCCGAGGATTCCATCACACTTGACATACATCTAGGTACTTTGAGGTCAGGCGTGGCAGTAGATTGTAGTCATGGCAATGTAAATAGCTGGATGTACATGTATATATACTTTGTTTAAAAGTAACAGTATATATTTTGTGGAAATACTAAGGGGATATAGGTTACAGTATACCGTATTTTCCGGCTCATTACACACACTGGTGTATATACTGCACCCCTTGTTTTTAGACCAAGTTCCAACCTTTGTTCGTACATAAACCGCACCTTTAAATAAGCCGCAGTTAAAATAAAGCCACAATCTTAATTACAGTTAACTATTGTTTGTATTTAATAATAAAGAGATCCATTCTCCCTTAAATTCAAACAATAAATAATTGTTGATTGTGTTGCTTTCAGTTTCATTTCACCTAATGGGAAAGTTTTGTAAACAAAACACCGTTGACAAACCCCGCTATTTTTACGAAAATATGAACAAGAACTTGATAATGCTAATTTCGTAATCTTGCATTAGTTGCAAATAAAAAAAAAATACATGATAATATTTTATTTGTTCCAGTATGATTACAAAGTGTGAACCAAAAAACAAAGGGCACAAGTGAAAATTACTAGTACATCTACTCACTCGATTGCAAAACACGTGTTTCTCTGTAACTTAACTAGCGTGCTGTGTGCAAAAATTATATATTCAAACGAGGTCGGGTCAAGCTGGATATGTGGCAGTGAACCGAAACTAAGCGTGCAGTCCTATCGATCGTTTACAGTTTCAACATTGTTTTATAACTTTTAAACGACGGCCTTTATATATATATATATATAATTTGCCGAGAATTATATATGTATAATTACATGTATAATTACATGTAATATAACGAAATACATTACAACAACGTTATGCTCTGTATAA
The DNA here is from genome assembly GCF_016097555.1 of Gigantopelta aegis. NCBI lineage: Eukaryota > Metazoa > Mollusca > Gastropoda > Neomphalida > Peltospiridae > Gigantopelta > Gigantopelta aegis. The sequence goes on from NC_054706.1 coordinate 2,505,726, forward strand.
ATTAGCAGGCCAATTAGATTGGAAATGTTGACATTTAATACAAACATTACAGGTACTCTGATTATGTGATTTTAATTCGCAAGCTTCGTACTAAACTTAAATTTTGATATATTAATTAAAAACATTACAAACAGGTTAGAAACAGTGGCGTTAAAGATATTAAGAAACTGTTTTGATGTCCTTGTTACGGTCCGGCTTTTGCAATTGGCCATAAATGGCCATGACATTGTAATTGTATCACGTGACATTGTTTAGGCTGCCACTGGCTTTTTATCTGCAATATGGAACATGCAAGTTGGGTGTGTTTACTACAAAGTATAACAACACTACTTTGTATAATATGAGGAAAGCTACTTCATTTTAGAACATCTGACAAACACATCTCATGCACTACTAACAATAAATGTTACAGAAATCAAACTAAGAAAGTTCGCAGACGAGTCCATTTTTCAAACTGTAAGTATAACGATACACAAGTGATGTATTGTTTCTAGCCTGACTAGACTATTAATAAAGAGCCATTCCATTGCAATACTTCAGTCCCAGTCATTTGGTATGCTATATTATTACTATGAGAATGAAAAAAAGGTTCTCGTTTATATGCACAGCGGTTACCGTAAAATTCATAAATAAAGCACACCGTTTTATAAACCGCACCTTGCAATTCACAGTAAAAAAGTAGTGGCTTATATGCCGAAAAATACGGTACTCTGTGTGTGTGTGTGTGTGTGTGTATATATATATTATATAATATATACTGTTGTAGTCATATGACATTATATGTTTATAATTGTAACTTTGGTTGTTTTCCTCGAGTTGGATATGTTTTAATTGACCTACTAAGATAAATCACCTACTTAATAGGAGCAAAGTAATCTATTTCTTACACAGCATTTAAAATTTTAAGTACCTTTCCAATTTAAAATCTTATACCTTTTTTTTTTCAATAGTGTTAATTTTATTGCATAGTTTGGCTTTGACATCTAAGTCATCACCATAGAGCAGTCAATGAGATGTCTTTAAATAGATACATATATCTAAAGTATGTTTGATACTGCCCTGTAACAGCACACATTTAACAGTGTTTTCTCCAACAGGTGTGTAAAACTATACATTACTAACATGGAATGTAGCACTGATTTGTGTGTATGTATGAGAACAAACATGAAAGGTGTTTTCAAGTGTTTGTGTAGTTGTGCCAGGTGTGGAATGTTGTTTATCAGTAGACGTACAACAAGTTTATCCTCACACTGAAGTCTTCCACACTGATCACCCCACTCACCCCTGCTGTTAGCCTGGATCAGCTGTCCATCTCAGCTTCAGTGTGATGAGTCTGGTGTACATTGTGATGGAGATTCTACCTGGGGTGCGATGGGTCTCACGTCTCAGGACCCAGACCCTCAATGGTTATTAGCAGTTCTTGAGTCAGTTACAGTTCAGAATTTCCACTGAAGAAAACTTTCAGGATGGATCCCTGTCAAGAAAAGTTCCTTGATTGATTCCTGTCATTGGCTTTATTAAATTAATGAGAATTCTGGAGTGAGGTGGATAACATCTGCCTGATTTGTGATGGTATTTATAAATACTATCGTGGATCAACCCTTATCGCTGGATCGGCATGTATGGTTGTTTACTGTGACATGGTGTATAGAATAAAAATAGGTCATTTACTATTATGGAGCAGGATATAGTTTTACATATTTGATGGGTCACTCTGTCGGTTCCAACCAATGGGCCTGCCTCATTGGGTTATTTACCATGCTGAACAATGTTGAGTGTTGGTTTGATGGGTCACTCTGTTGGTTCCAGTCAATAGACCTGCCTCATTGGGTTATTTACCATGCTGAACAATGTTGAGTGTTGGTTTGATGGGTCACTCTGTTGGTTCCAGTCAATGGACCTGCCTCATTGGGTTATTTACCATGCTGAACAATGTTGAGTGCTGGTTTGATGGGTCACTCTGTTGGTTCCAATCAATGGGCCTGCCTCATTGGGTTATTTACCATGCTGAACAATGTTGAGTGCTGGTTTGATAGGTCACTCTGTTGGTTCCAACCAATGGACCTGCCTCATTGGGTTATTTACCATGCTGAACAATGTTGAGTGCTGGTTTGATGGGTCACTCTGTTGGTTCCAACCAATGGACCTGCCTCATTGGGTTATTTACCATGCTGAACAATGTTGAGTGTTGGTTTGATGGGTCACTCTGTTGGTTCCAATCAATGGACCTGCCTCATTGGGTTATTTACCATGCTGAACAATGTTGAGTGTTGGTTTGATGGGTCACTCTGTTGGTTCCAACCAATGGACCTGCCTCATTGGGTTATTTACCATGCTGAACAATGTTGAGTGCTGGTTTGATGGGTCACTCTGTTGGTTCCAATCAATGGGCCTGCCTCATTGGGTTATTTACCATGCTGAACAATGTTGAGTGCTGGTTTGATAGGTCACTCTGTTGGTTCCAACCAATGGACCTGCCTCATTGGGTTATTTACCATGCTGAACAATGTTGAGTGCTGGTTTGATGGGTCACTCTGTTGGTTCCAACCAATGGACCTGCCTCATTGGGTTATTTACCATGCTGAACAATGTTGAGTGTTGGTTTGATGGGTCACTCTGTTGGTTCCAATCAATGGACCTGCCTCATTGGGTTATTTACCATGCTGAACAATGTTGAGTGTTGGTTTGATGGGTCACTCTGTTGGTTCCAACCAATGGACCTGCCTCATTGGGTTATTTACCATGCTGAACAATGTTGAGTGTTGGTTTGATGGGTCACTCTGTCAGTTCCAACCAATGGACCTGCCTCATTGGGTTATTTACCATGCTGAACAATGTTGAGTGTTGGTTTGATGGGTCACTCTGTTGGTTCAATCAATGGACCTGCCTCATTGGGTTATTTACCATGCTGAACAATGTTGAGTGTTGGTTTGATGGGTCACAATACCAATCACCACCAGTCGACCCACTAAGACAGATCTGTTATTTCAGCTACATGTCGTACACTGCAATTGGGCAGTTGACATCAGTCCCGGATCTAGAATTGGAAAAAGTACGAGCGACGTCCATCTCCCTTCCAAGGAAAAAGGGGAGAATTTTGATAAAAGAGGGCAAAGTAAACATTTACTGGAACATTCTGCATATTTTAACAAGAATTCTCAATTATATACTCTGTTCGAATTCTGATATTTTGTTATAATTTATATAAATGAAATACTCCTGCTTCTGGTGATACCATTTATGCAAAGCAAATGAAATTTTGTTATTTTAAAACCTGATGGTAATAATTATGTCATGTTAAAATAATGTAATGCTTATTGTCTGGCATTACTGGAAAAGAAACTGCTGAGAGACAATGCATGACTGGTCACTGCAAACTCTGGGACATGCCTTGATGTAGTCTCGTGCTAAAGTAGAATAATTGTTCGATAATGTATTGAGTAAGCTATGACACTAAAAAAAGAAAAAAAAAAGACATGTTTTATTTAACGACGCATTCAACACATTTTTTTTACGGTTTTATGGCGTCAGACATATGGTTAAGGACCACACAGATATCGAGGGAAGAAACCCATTGTTACCACTTCATGGGCTACTCTTTTCAATTAGCAGCAAGGGATCTTTATATGCACCCTCCCATAGACAGGATAGCACATACTACGGCCTTTGATGTACCAGTCGTGGTGCACTGGCTGGAGCGAGAAATCTAAACAAGTCAGTGTCTTGATGTCTATCTGTTGAGTGATTTTCTTTTTGAAATTAGATTAGGTCCAAAATTTTACAGTGACATCTTACTAGATAATAACTTGGTGACAAGAGCCCATTTTGGGGCCAAAAAAAAGGTCACTCGGTTGATTAGGGCCTGCTACATATAATTTAATTGCTGTTCACAGTTTTATTTTATCACAATTCTGTTGTAAAACAATTGTAGTGGAGTTTGCAGCAAGCAATCACTTTTCTATCGATCCCAATGGACATGCATAATGTATTGGTTGTGTATGTTTGTGATGGTAGGCTGAAATCTCCAGAGTGATATCAGTGACATAGTGCAATGCAGGACTGGTGAAGATGCAAATAAATATATGGTGAAACCTATTGTTAGTGGCTGGCTGATGCACTTCTCACTATATTCTGTATAGTCAAACCATTTGGTAGTGGCTGTTTATTTTCATAATGATACATCATTATATTTCCATATTCCATATTTTATCTTTGATAGTCATATTATGGTATGATGTCTGTCTGTTCGTCCGTCCATCCATAACATTTTTAGTTTCTGGAGAATATCTTCCTTATCAATGCATATAGAATCATCAAACCTTGCCTGCAAGAACATGTACGTGGGATGACAGTGTGGCATGTACCATAACTAGGTCACCATGACCTACTTTACTGCATGTTAAAGGAAATCCTTATCCGGGCCATATCTTCCTTATCAATGCATATAGAATCATCAAACCTTGCCTGCAAGAACATGTACGTGGGATGACAGTGTGTCACATACCATAACTAGGTCACCATGACCTACTTTACTGCATGTTAAAGGAAATCCTTATCCGGGCCATATCTTCCTTATCAATGCATATAGAATCATCAAACCTTGCCTGCAAGAACATGTACGTGGGATGACAGTGTGTCACATACCATAACTAGGTCACCATGACCTACTTTACTGCATGTTAAAGGAAATCCTTATCCGGGCCATATCTTCCTTATCAATGCATATAGAATCATCAAACCTTGCCTGCAAGAACATGTACGTGGGATGACAGTGTGTCACATACCGTAACTAGGTCACCATGACCTACTTTACTGCATGTTAAAGGAAATCCTTATCCGGGCCATATCTTCCTTATCAATGCATATAGAATCATCAAACCTTGCCTGCAAGAACATGTACGTGGGATGACAGTGTGTCACATACCGTAACTAGGTCACCATGACCTACTTTACTGCATGTTAAAGGAAATCCTTATCCGGGCCATATCTTCCTTATCAATGCATATAGAATCATCAAACCTTGCCTGCAAGAACATGTACGTGGGATGACAGTGTGTCACATACCATAACTAGGTCACCATGACCTACTTTACTGCATGTTAAAGGAAATCCTTATCCGGGCCATATCTTCCTTATCAATGCATATAGAATCATCAAACCTTGCCTGCAAGAACATGTACGTGGGATGACAGTGTGTCACATACCATAACTAGGTCACCATGACCTACTTTACTGCATGTTAAAGGAAATCCTTATCCGGGCCATATCTTCCTTATCAATGCATATAGAATCATCAAAACTTGCCTGCAAGAACATGTACGTGGGATGACAGTGTGTCACATACCGTAACTAGGTCACCATGACCTACTTTACTGCATGTTAAAGGAAATCCTTATCCGGGCCATATCTTCCTTATCAATGCATATAGAATCATCAAACCTTGCCTGCAAGAACATGTACGTGGGATGACAGTGTGTCATGTACCATAACTAGGTCACCATGACCTACTTATGACAGGCATATCATGTATCTCACCGATACTCTTGTTACATATATTTGTGATAATGACAAATTGATCACGTACAAAATCATTGCACAATTCACTTGAGAATATTACAATGTTTATACACTACCATTTTGCATAAAAAGAAATCTCCACAAAAATCATTGGTGAACAAAACTGAACTCCAACGTTTAGCACATATAGGGTGTATACTACCAAATGAAATCCCATAGACAACAATAGTAACATATGTGGCTTAAACTCCTACCTGCAGCGTATCAATTGACATAAACGCCACGGATATAAATACTACCACCCCTCACAATTAAAGTTTCTGAGATAATGGGTTGCGTCTATGACTACTCTAGTTCTGTACAAAATTCGAGTACTTTTTTTTACAGGTACCCCATATATGTTTCAAGCACAAGGCTACTTGACACATTGGTACTAGATGAAATAAACTTGCATATTTTTTTTACCTAGATGAAACTATTATTTTTTACAACAAGGTATTTATAACCAATCACAGGACTTGTGGTGTTCACTTCTCTATCAAAAGTTGGGTGCACCTTGAACTTTGACCCAGCCGGAAGTTATTTGGTTTAGTACTACCTATAACCACAAACCAGTTGTTTGCTGTCAGAGACTTATGGGTACATACTGAGTACAGAATGGAGGCTATGATTGTGACTTGACTTGTTTAACCTGTTTGTCACCATCCTAAAACACTTGAACTACGTTTTTATGCTACACTAATAGTTGAGATATAAATGTATTAAAAAATTAACTGGGTTTCAGTTTGACTACTGATGTGGTTTACCATATAACCGATTGGCTGGTAGCTTTCAATGTAGGTCTATTTGCAAATCATTTGGGAGAATAACTATGGCAGTGACACAGATCCAAACCCTTAGTGGAACCTTTCTCCGACTGGATTTTATCCCTATCCCAACCAGTGTGCTATGTTATGTATCAAAAGCCATGGTATATGCTGTCCTGTATGTTGGAAAGTGCCTTTTAAAGATCCCATCACTGTTATTATTGCTAATGGAAAAACATTGTGGATTTTCTCTTAAAATTGTGTTAGTATTATCAAATGTTTGACAGCCAGTAAAAAGTCAGTGTTCTAGTGGTATTGTTAAACAGAATAAACTTTGACTCAACACAGTGTGCTCCTAATGCAGTTCAGTGTGAGGGGTGACAAAAACAGTGTTACCCACATTTTTTACTCATCACATTTCTCCATTTCCACTGACTAGTTTGGTGAGTGCAGCTTGCCACTCCTCAGTGATTTTTCATTCTGGGTTTTCAAAAACGAGTGTTTAATGCAGGTCAGTTTGTATGACATTAGATGGTGTGGGACAAGGGTAAGGTGACCTCACAACGAAGGTGGGTTCTAAGATATGCCTGTGTTGCAAAGTAAATCACTCCACATACCTGCAGCTCTCTGATTGCCCAGTTCTTGAATGGAATAAATTATGAGTCATGAAGCATTAAATAACATAGAAGAGCAAATTTTTCCACCTGCAATTAATAACTCTGTTTGTCTTTTATAAACAGAATAAATTACGAATCAAAGTATTAAATAAGATCTTTTCCGTACAAAATGTTCCACCCTTCATTTAATATGCGACAGGAATGAAGTAAATGTTATTGTTTGACTAGAAAATAACACACAAAGGCCCCAGAATGTCTATCAAAGCCTGCAGGTCTTTTATTTATGGAAGGGGTGGCATTTAGCTTGCTCAGTTGAGTGCTTGCTTGAGGTGTTTGCGTAGCAGGATCAAACCACCTCGGTGGATCCATTTATCTGATTGTTTTTTTTTCTCGTTCCAACCAGTGCACAACACAACTGGTCAAAGCCTGTGGTATGTGCTTTCCTGTCTGTGGAAAAGTGCATATAAAAGATGCCTTGCTGCATTAGAAAAATGTAGTAGGTTTCCTCTGATGATTACGAGTCAGAATTACCAAATGTTTGACATCCAATAGCTGATGATTAATTATTCAATGTGTTCCAGTGGTGTCGTTAAACAAAACAAACTTTAACTTTTTTTATGGAAGCATTTATTTCTTGTCCTTGGATGTCCTCGGCCACTAACCGTTAACAGTCACTGTACCAGGGAGATATTTCAAAAAAATTTCTTCTCTTTTTCATTCCTGGGTTAAACAAGTCAAGCCTGACGTGTAATGCATCTTTAATTGTCTTCTGTGATGTTTTTATGTTCTCTCGTGATCGGTGAAACAGTGGACTTTCCAAATGAACTTTGAATATTCATTGTGTGCCCCGTGTCATTAACGCTGCTGTGATTGTGTGACAATTGTCACTAATGATATTCATGGCTAATTTAGCCGTCATGTGTGTCCCCATGGTCGAGTGGTGGGCAGGATGTGCTGTGTTAAAGTCACACACACTTAGTGAATTACTACTCATTTATAACCAAAGCACATGTACACCTGATTAGTCATTTAAAAAAAGAAAAAAGAAGAAGAGTTTTCTTGATTTTAAAGATTATGTCTAATAAGGTTCAAACTCATGGGTGAGTGGTAAAATGTTAGTGAGAGAGAAGTTAGTGTACAGGCTTCATATCACACTAATTTGGGTAAAATGTTAGTGAGAGAGAAGTTAGTGTACAGGCTTCAGATCACACTAATTTGGGTAAAATGTTAGTGAGAGAGAAGTTAGTGTACAGGCTTCAGATCACACTAATTTGGGTAAAATGTTAGTGAGAGAGAAGTTAGTGTACAGGCTTCAGATCACACTAATTTGGGTAAAATGTTAGTGAGAGAGAAGTTAGTGTACAGGCTTCAGATCACACTAATTTGGGTAAAATGTTAGTGAGAGAGAAGTTAGTGTACAGGCTTCAGATCACACTAATTTGGGTAAAATGTTAGTGAGAGAGAAGTTAGTGTACAGGCTTCAGATCACACTAATTTGGGTAAAATGTTAGTGAGAGAGAAGTTAGTGTACAGGCTTCAGATCACACTAATTTGGGTAAAATGTTAGTGAGAGAGAAGTTAGTGTACAGGCTTCAGATCACACTAATTTGGGTAAAATGTTAATGAGAGAGAAGTTAGTGTACAGGCTTCAGATCACACTAATTTGGGCAAAATGTTTTAGTGGGTTTCCTCTCTATGACTGTGTCAAAATGACCATATGTTTGACATCCAATAACCGATGTACTCTAGTGGTGTTGTTAAACAAAACAAACAAATTTGGGCACCAGTTTTTTGTCTGTTTTGAGTACAGAGAGGTCTTTTCTTTTTCTTCCGCCCTCATTTTTTGGGCACAATTATTTATTAACAACAATTAAAGGGTTGTAGATATTCAGAAATACATTTTTTATTTTAATCTAATTCAAGCATAAAATTTGTGTGGTTCTGATATGAAATCTTTTGAGGTCAGCTTGTTTGTACATAATTGTTTGGACATATTTATTTTGTGTATTCTTACTTTGAACTCGGCATTTATTGTTTTAACTTTGATGCAGTCTAATGCCCTTGGTGTAATGACATTGCATCTCCCCACTGAATATCGAAAAACTGTGGGTGGGAATCAGTATCATAAAGTCTTACGGTCAATGGCTTAACCGCTAGACAACCGAGGCCGGTCGTGTGATCTGTCCCCAGGGCACGCTTTGTTGATGTCACCTTGACAGGTAAAGTGTTGTCCACTAGACCGCGACAGATTCTGTATGTGGTCACGGATGACTGCAGAACTCGTCGACACTGAATGAGTTTCGGTGAATAATAGAATAATACAGCAGTCTCAGCAAAAAACACCACAGTTGTAAGACTGTCACAGAAAGTAGATGTCACCTTTAGACGTAATGGAGGAACAATTATCTTCGCCTTCTACTGGTGATACTCAATGTGATCCAGAATTTCATAGCAATTCTGTCTTCATATCAGCATGCATTTATAAATTATAAGAACAATATTTCTGTCATATTTCTTTAAAATGTGCTGAGGTGACATTAAACAAACATTCCTTTCCTTTCCTGTTGATAAGCAAGTCGATTTGTCCTCTCACTATGTGGACTGTATGCTGCAATGTTCCCTATAGACAGTGATTGAGCTATGTGTACAAGAGCAGGTCTAAGATTCCAAAGAGGGGGAGAGACAAGAAGTTTAAAAGTGTACCCTGCCAGGACATTGAAAGGCTGGTTTATTCTGATGGCTTAAAGCAAGGAAGGAAATGTTTTATTTAACGACACACTCAACACATTTAATTTACGGTTATATGGCATTCGATATATGGTTAAGGACCACACAGATATACAGAGAGGAAACCTGCTGTTGCCACTTCATAGGCTACTCTTTTCGATTAACAGCAAGGGATCTTTTATATGCACCATCCCACAGACAGGATAACACATACCACAGCCTTTGATATACCAGTTATGGAACAATGGCTGGAGCAAGAAATAGCCTAATGGACCCTCTGACGGGGATCGATCCCAAACCAACCTTGCATCAAGTGAGCGCTTTACCACTGCAGTGTTTATATGAGATATGGAAATAGTGATCATCAAACAATGCACTGATCATCAAACAATGCACTGAACTGGTATGAAAATAGTTATCATCAAACAATGCACTGAACTGGTATGAAAATAGTTATCATCAAACAATGCACTGATCATCAACCAATGCACTGAACTGGTATGAAAATAGTGATCATCAAACAATGCACTGAACTGGTATGAAAATAGTGATCATCAAACAATGCACTGAACTGGTATGAAAATAGTGATCATCAAACAAAGCACTGAATTGATATGAAAATAGTGATCATCAAACAATGCACTGAACTGGTATGAAAATAGTGATCATCAAACAATGCACTGATCATCAAACAATGCACTAAACTGGTATGAAAATAGTGATCATCAAACAAAGCACTGAATTGATATGAAAATAGTGATCATCAAACAATGCACTGAACTGGTATGAAAATAGTGGTCATCAAACAATGCACTGAACTGGTATGAAAATAGTGATCATCAAACAATGCACTGAACTGGTATGAAAATAGTGATCATCAAACAATGCACTGAACTGGTATGAAAATAGTTATCATCAAACAAAGCACTGAACTGGTATGAAAATAGTGATCATCAAACAATGCACTGAACTGGTATGAAAATAGTGATCATCAAACAATGCACTGAATTGATATGAAAATAGTGATCATTAAACAATGCACTGAACTGGTATGAAAATAGTGATCATCAAACAATGCACTGAACTGGTATGAAAATAGTGATCATCAAACAATGCACTGAACTGGTATGAAAATAGTGATCATCAAACAATGCACTGAATTGATATTTCGCTCTCTGGCTGAGTTATGCAGTGACATTTATAAAAGATGACTTGCAAACTGTGGAGCAGTAAACTCACTGACACAGTCTCGTTACTATTGATTCACTCAAAGAGCCACAAAAAACTCTGGTCTGGCATTTAAGTGTGAAGCCGTTTAAATTGCATTTCACAGACAGTTTGCAGGTGATGGAACGGGTAATTGAGAATTAATATTTCATAATACCTGTCGTGCTTTTCCAGATGGAATCTAGGCCGATCCTGTAACTATAGTGATAGAAGGTCCATTAAAGTTTTAAACATTCTTTTACTTTTTGGATGTTCAGTTACATGCTTTGAGTACCCACATGCATGCTATGGGTGACTGATTTGCATGCTATATTCAAATTGCATGCTTTGGTTGCTCAGTTTGAATATTTTGGGAGCTTAATTTTTCTTGCTTTGTTGCTCAATTTGCATGCTTTGGGTGCTCAGTTTGCATACTTTGAGTGTTTCCATTTACATGCTTTGGGTGCTCAATTTGCATGCTTTGAGTGTTTCCATTTGCATGCTTTGGGTGCTCAATTTGCATGCTTTGGGTGTTTCCATTTGCATGCTTTGGGTGCTCAATTTGCATGCTTTGGGTGCTCAATTTGCATGCTTTGAGTGTTTCCATTTGCTTACTTTGGGTGCTCATTTTGCATATTTTTGTTGCTGAATGTGCATGCTTTGGGGGCTCAGCTTGCATGCTGCAAGTGCTTGATTTGGATGCTTTGGATGCTGGGCATCCAGTCCCTATCACAGGTAACTTAAATTTAGGAGCTAACCCAAAATATATTGAAACTGAAAAACTGTATCATCAAAAGTCTACCACTAGTGCTACTTACTTATGGGCATAATACTTCTTAAGAGCAATATATATATTATTGAAATCCTCTTACACCACTGATGACATAACCACTGGGCCACTGAGCTCAGTATGCATGGCTTGTCTGGCAGCAAGTCTGTTTAATTGACCACAAGTTGTTCGATGGATTTTTTAAACCACAGGTGTGTGTCGTCGGTAAATCTGTTAAATTGTCCATGTACTGGTGGATTCCATTTGTTTAAACCACAGATTTGTGAAATGAAGTTGGCAAATCTCCTAAATTTATAGATTATGTTTGTTTAAAACCATATATTTGTGAAGTAAAGTGGGTAAATCTGTTAAATTGTCTGTGTAGATTATTTTTTATTTTTTAAGAGAATGTTTGTGAAGTGGAGTAAGGTTCTCAATCGTGTGGTGACTCATAGCTAGCTACTGCTGGGAGTAATACTGGAATAATACTGTGTTCTGGCCTGGATATTGATGTCACCTGTATTACACCAGCCTCGTATTACACACACACACACACACACACACAGGCCGGGGACACTGCATCCAGACACTGTAGTGTTCTCTTGTTTACTACAACTGTAGACAAGTGATGGATGGATATTACCAGTAACTTTAACATGGCTTTATATACATGTGCCTGTGTAGTTTACACATGCCTAGTTTAGCAAAGAGTTCCCTTTAAATGATGGTACATTCTGAGTTTAAATGGACGTGGAGCCATTGTAACCTCTTTCCACTAACCTAATCTGTTCAATATCTAAATTTACATATTAATTATGTTGGTTTTTTTGCTTTCACCAAAATAATATTTTTAATAATTAATGTTACATACATGTAGTGGTTTCTTGTTTAAAATATTGTTTATCTAAAGTATTTCTATGCATTGTAACAACTGCTGCCATTCAAACTAGGGGTGGTGGGAAGGGGTCTAGACTATAGCGAGCAAACTTTTTGTGGGGCAGGTTTTGTTTTAAAAAAACCCACTCACATTTGGTGCATGCTTAACTTTGTGGATCAAAAAGGTAGTATCATAGGTAGAGATAATTTACAATGCTATAACTTGATGAATCAAACATAATTCTTATAAAAAGTCTGCATCTAATAATAGCTTCCATGTTATCCAGCCAAACATGTGCTTGTAGTAGGCTTGTGTTGAAGTCTGTCAGGTTTTCAAGTGAAGGAGACTATAATGCAGTTTTCATGGAGTATCTCAACATGGTGAATTCACTGTGTCAGCAGTAAGTGTGAGGACACTTTCCATTAGAGCAGCTTGCCTGTCGTATAAACAAATACCAGTGATTTATTGCTAGGCTAAAGTCCACTACACTATAGAGGGGATCTGCTTTTGAAAATAGGTTGTGTTTTTGTCGCAGATTACACAACTATTATGCACTGGCGTAGGAAGCGGGCGTTTGGGGGGAGGGGTGTGTGTGTGATATTTTGCTTTAATAATAGTATAAAAGTGTGTAAATATAAAAGTGTACCCCCCCCCACTCTGTGGCACCTTCCTACGCTACTGATTATGTACAGGTGTAGAAATATCAAACATCTCATGTTAAACAGTTATTAGCTGTAAAGAATCATAGCATTGTGTAATTTTGCAGAGCTTATTTGTAAAATTATCTATCTGTCATCCATCCATCCATTCATCTATCCATCCATCCATCCATCCATCCATCCATCCATCCATTATCCATCTGTTATTCATCCATCTGTCCATCCATTGATTGATTTATCCATCCACCCACAAACCCATCCATCCATCCATCTTTTAATAATACATAATTTTAATAATATATCATTCTTACAATTCTGGCGAAATTCTGGAAAAAAAGAATCTGCAAATTCAGTGCCTCATGTTACATTAATATTAATTATATTTTCCCTCATTTTGTGTTTAAACACTATTCTTTCTAAAAAAAACCCCAATCCTAACTTATGTCTGTATCACATACAGTAATAGTTCTCTGTATAACACACTGTGATACTATGGTCATATGAACCAGGTGCGGTGATATGAACCAGGCCCGGGTGTTACAGGACCTGTTACAGGACCCGTGGTAATATACACCAATAGAGGTGAATGTAGCCAACAGTTGGTTGATTGTGGCCCGGGACAGTTAGTAACTGACCTTGCTTACAGTGTGTGTTGTATGAGAGGAATGTGAAACAGGCACTTGTACAGTCGACTTATTTTTATCTCCACACCCTACTACTACCACCACCACTGTGTGTGGAATTTTGCCACAATTCACTTTCTATTACTGGTGTGTCGGGGGGGGGTTTTATGTCCGCAATACTCGCTCACCCACTAAGATGAATCTGGTTTTCAGAGTTTTATTTCTGCGTGTAGCAACGCCATACAAACTGGCGTCTTAGATATTGAGTTTATACTCTTAAAGTTTTATAACCATGGGGCCTAGGAACAGATTTTTGACTGTATAAATATAGTAAGAAAAGGAATGTTTTAATAACACTTGTAATTTATTTAATACAACCTGCATAATATGGAGAGAGAAGAAACATCTTAAACACACTATGTCATGCATTATAATAATTTTTTAAAGACCTGCATGATGTGAAAAGAAAAGAAATGTAGTTTCCCTCATTTTGTTTTTTGTTTAGAATATATATTTCTTGTTAAAGATTTCTTTTCCCATTTCTCTCCAGCCCTCATTCCCAACTCTTACACAATTCTAAAATATTAAATAGTAGTTGATTAGCTACTGTCATTAACCAACATTTTAAAAGCTATGTGTTCTCTGCCATAAAAAAAAAACACGAAAGAAAAATAAAATAAAAATAAAATCCAAGCAAACCAAAAAGTACAAATGTTCAAAATGTCACCATTCTACTGGCAGATTCCATAAAGATGAGAGGGATGTTTTTAACAGATTAACTATTCAAGCTGAGTCATCAGTTAGTCAGAATTTGTTTTCATCAGACCAGTATTGATTCACGGTGCTGTAAAACTGGTAAATGTTACATTTTCACACTATTTGTTTTTATGCAATAAAATGTTTTTTTTTGTTTTTTTGGGGGGTTAGTTGTTTCTACTTTGGCATTTATTTTAATTATCTTTTTTCATATATCAAAGGCTGTAGTACAGAGGTACATAACCCCCAGTGAAACTAAAAAGGTTTAACAGAACACATAAATGGTACTTTTAGCTTAGATAACAGGGAGATAACTCTTAGAGCCTTAGGTAATTAAAAATCCAAGACAAACCAAAACCTTGTACAGAGACAGACATGACATCCAATATCTAATGTTTAGTGCTGGTAGATACTGAGTTCTAACCCCAGTACTGGTATTTTAAAATATTGTGTGTGCTGTCTTTTATAGAAAAGTGCATTTAAAAGATACCTTGCAGCTATTCAGTGGGGACAGGGGTGGGGGTGGTAAAGTACTCACTTGATGCATGGTTGGTCTAGAATTGATCCCGTCTGTGAGCTGTTTCTTGTTTCAGCTAGCACACCACAACTGGTATATGAAAACCAGTGGTATATGTTAATAATCACGTGGTCTAGACAGCGAGAGAGGAAACTTGTTGACACCACAATACCACTAGAACACATTGATTATTAATCATCAGTAATTGGTATTTCTGACATATACAGTCTGAGAGAGATTTTTCCATGCACCATACGAGACAGGATAACACATACCACTAAAACAATTAGGGCACCAAGGCAAACGTTTCCTTCAAAAGAGGGGCACCAAGGCAAACGTTTCCTTCAAAAGAGGGGCACCAAGGCAAACGTTTCCTTCAAAAGAGGGGCACCAAGGCAAATGTTTCCTTCAAAAGAGGGGGGCACCAAGGCAACTTACTTTCTATCAAGTTCTGACACAAAAATTATTTGTCTTGGACTCTTAATGTTTATTTTTTATACAGATATATGCCATAATAATGTATTTTACAAGGTTAATAACATGTAGCATACACATGTATGCTGCATTTTCATTAAATGCCCAATGTAGCAGATATGCTACATTATTAAAAGTAGACTTTGTATACAAATTTATGAAAATTCAAAAATCAACATGGAAGTCTTCAATGTATACTAACACCTGTAAGATAAACAAATATGATAATTGTTGGTATTTATTTTGAGTACATGGGCAGTAGAGGGTTAAAATAAATTAATGCGTCAAATATGCGGGCACGGCACAATACTACTTCATCCTTCCTGCACTGCCACTCTCAGGACTGGCTTGATAGAATAAAGTAAAGTTTGTATTATTTAACGACGCCGCTAGAGCACATTGATTTTTTATCTTATCATCGGCTATTGGACGTCAAACATATGGTCATTCTGACACTGTTTTTTTTAGAGGAAACCCGCTGTCGCCACATAGGCTACTCTTTTTACGACAGGCAGCAAGGGATCTTTTATTTGCGCTTCCCACAGGCAGGATAGCACAAACCATGGCCTTTGTTGAATCAGTTATGGATCACTGGTCGGTGCAAGTGGTTTACACCTACCCATTGAGCCTTGCGGAGCACTCACTCAGGGTTTGGAGTCGGTATCTCGATTAAAAATCCCATGCCTCGACTGGGATCCGAACCCAGTACCTACCAGCCTGTAGACCGATGGCCTGCCACGACGCCACTGAGGCCGGTAGGCTTGATAGAATAAAACTTGTTTGTGACCGGAACGTCTCAATCATCTTGCAAAGTCGAAAAGATATATTGGATGATATTTGAAATCGCTAATGTGTAAGTCACAAGGAATATATCTATAAATGTTGTCAACTTAAACTGCTGTAAATAACGTTATTTTTATAGGCGTTTTAGCACGCTTTGTTTTACATCCTGGTATAACTGACCTGTCACTTTGTGTGTAAACAAGCAGTCCCACTTAAGGCTGGGTGATAAAATCAGTAGCATGTCGCTGACTGACGTAAAGCAAAGTAAATTTGTATTGGAACTTGGCTGCAGACAGTCTGCATCTGATCTGTACTAGGGACGGGATGTAGCTCAGTGATAAAGTAAATTTGTATTGGAACTTGGCTGCAGACAGTCTGCATCTGATCTGTACTAGGGACGGGATGTAGCTCAGTGATCAAGTAAATTTGTATTGGAACTGGGCTGCAGACAGTCTGCATCTGATCTGTACTAGGGACGGGATGTAGCTCAGTGATCAAGTAAATTTGTATTGGAACTGGGCTGCAGACAGTCTGCATCTGATCTGTACTAGGGACGGGAGGTAGCTCAGTGATCAAGTAAATTTGTATTGGAACTGGGCTGCAGACAGTCTGCATCTGATCTGTACTAGGGACGGGATGTAGCTCAGTGATCAAGTAAATTTGTATTGGAACTCGGCTGCAGACAGTCTGCATCTGATCTGTACTAGGGACGGGATGTAGCCCAGTGATCAAGTAAATTTGTATTGGAACTGGGCTGCAGACAGTCTGCATCTGATCTGTACTAGGGACGGGATGTAGCCCAGTGATCAAGTAAATTTGTATTGGAACTCGGCTGCAGACAGTCTGCATCTGATCTGTACTAGGGACGGGATGTAGCCCAGTGATCAAGTAAATTTGTATTGGAACTGGGCTGCAGACAGTCTGCATCTGATCTGTACTAGGGACGGGATGTAGCCCAGTGATCAAGTAAATTTGTATTGGAACTCGGCTGCAGACAGTCTGCATCTGATCTGTACTAGGGACGGGAGGTAGCCCAGTGATAAAGCGCTCGCTTGATGCATGGTCGGTTTAGGATCAATCCCCATCAGTGGGCCCATTGGGCTGTTTCTCGTTCCAGCCAGTGCTCCACAACTGGTGTAACAAAGGCCGTGATATGTACTACCCTGTCTGTGGGATGGTGCATATGAAAGATCCCTTGCTGCTAATCGAAAAGACTAGCCCATGAAGTGGTGACAGCGGGTTTCCTCTCTTTATATCTAGGTGGTCCTTAACCATATGTCTGATGCCATATAACCGTAAATAAAATGTGTTGAGTGCATCGTTAAATA
Organism: Gigantopelta aegis; assembly: GCF_016097555.1. NCBI lineage: Eukaryota > Metazoa > Mollusca > Gastropoda > Neomphalida > Peltospiridae > Gigantopelta > Gigantopelta aegis. The sequence goes on from NC_054706.1 coordinate 2,523,385, forward strand.
ACACATTTCCTTCCTTCCTGATCTGTACTACAAACCATTTGAAACTGTTCACATAAAAACTGTCTTTGCTTAGCAGTGGTCAGCATCAGTCTGTGATCTGCTACATATTTTATGAGAACTAACCTTTAAGCATGTTTTAGTGTCTTCAATCATACTGATTTAGTGTCATTTGTTTTCAAAATAATCACACTAATAAATAGCTTTTCTTGCAACTAAAGAAATGGGTCTTGGTGTAGACATGATGTGTTTTCTTGCAATTGAAAGCACGAGTTTCAGAGCAGGGGTGGTATGTTTTGCACTCAGATTAAATTTTCAGGGATGCAAGGTTGCAATTACAGTCACACCCCTTAAATTAAAAAGTCTGTATTTGACTTCATAGTGCTTGGTATAAGACTAATTAATGAGACTTAAATGATGAAACCCAACAAACTGCCGACAAACACTTCCCTGGCCAACTTAAAACAAGTAATCTTAAACAAACTGCCGACAAACACTTCCCTGGCCAACTTAAAACAAGTAATCTTAAACAAACTCATGGGAGACCAATAACCATGAAAATCTGCTTACTGTTGATGAGAAAAAACCAATCATTAGAAACCCCCAGCTTACAGTGACTTGAGAGAAAACTGCCATGAAAATGGGCTTACGAAGACTTGTTGCTAGTGATGAGTATGAATAATGGATGATATGGAAGAACGTGGACGGCACTGTAACACTGTGTCCCAGACAAGTTATTGATCAGCAGGCCCAGTGATACCACGTGAGGGTTTGCTGTCTACCGCGAGACATGATAACCAGTCTCGGCAGCACTACTCTATTGATTGCAGCGAGCTGGGAGCATGGCCTTGTTTCCTATCCTCATAAATGTTAAGCCCTAAATTGCTGGATCGAGACTTAGCTTCTTTAGAAAAAATAGAACCCATTTACATGGAAGCCATCTATTGAATTACAATAAAATCTTGCTAGAAATTAGTCTCCAGAGTTAGATGGTTGTCTATGATATATTTGGGTGGAGAGGTTTTATGGGTGTACTGTCACCATCAGATGGTTGTCTGTAGTGTATTAAGGTTGAATGGTTTTATGGATGCAGTCGCTGTCCGATAATGATCTATATGATAATGGGTTGAATGATATTAGGGTTGATTGGTTGTATTAGGGTTGAGTGGTTATATTAGAGTTGAGTGATTTTGTGGGTATACTGTCAGTATTACATGGTTTTCTATAATGTATTTGGGTTGATTGGTTTTATCAGTGATCTGTCCCCATCAGGTGATTGTCTGTAGTACATTACGGTTGGGTGTTTGTATTAGGGTTGAGTGGTTTTATGGGTGATCTGTCCCTATCAGGTGATTGTCTATAGTGTATTAGGGTGGAGTGGTTTTATGGGTGTACTGTCACTATCAGATGGTTGTCGGTAGTGTATTAGGGTGGAGTGGTTTTATGTGTGATCTGTCCCTATCAGGTGATTGTCTGTAGTGTATTAGGGTGGAGTGGTTTTATGGGTGTACTGTCACTATCAGATGGTTGTCGGTAGTGTATTAGGGTTGAGTGGTTTTATGGGTGATCTGTCCCTATCAGGTGATTGTCTGTAGTGTATTAGGGTGGAGTGGTTTTATGGGTGTACTGTCACTATCAGATGGTTGTCGGTAGTGTATTAGGGTGGAGTGGTTTTATGGGTGTACTGTCACTATCAGATGGTTATCTGTAGTATATTAGGGTTGAGTGATTTATGGGTGTTCTGTCACTATCAGATGGTTATCTGTAGTATATTAGGGTGGAGTGGTTTTATGGGTGTACTGTCACTATCAGATGATTGTCTGTAGTATATTAGGGTTGAGTGATTTATGGGTGTTCTGTCACTATCAGATGATTGTCTGTAGTATATTAGGGTTGAGTGGTTTATGGGTGTTATGTCACTATCAGATGATTGTCTGTAGTGTATTAGGGTGGAGTGGTTTTATGGGTGTTCTGTCACTATCAGATGATTGTCTGTAGTGTATTAGGGTGGAGTGGTTTTATGGGCGTTCTGTCACTATCAGATGATTGTCTGTAGTGTATTAGGGTGGAGTGGTTTTATGGGGGTTCTGTCACTATCAGATGATTGTCTGTAGTGTATTAGGGTGGAGTGGTTTTATGGGTGTTCTGTCACTATCAGATGGTTGTCTGTAGTATATTAGGGTTGAGTGATTTATGGGTGTTCTGTCACTATCAGATGGTTGTCTGTAATGTATTAGGGTCGAGTGGTTTTATGGGTGTACTGTCACTATCAGATGTTTGTCGGTAGTGTATTAGGGTGGAGTGGTTTTATGGGTGTTCTGTCACTATCAGATGGTTGTCTGTAGTATATTAGGGTTGAGTGATTTATGGGTGTTCTGTCTCTATCAGATGGTTGTCTGTAATGTATTAGGGTCGAGTGGTTTTATGGGTGTACTGTCACTATCAGATGGTTGTCGGTAGTGTATTAGGGTGGAGTGGTTTTATGGGTGTACTGTCACTATCAGATGGTTGTCTGTAGTATATTAGGGTGGAGTGGTTTTATGGGTGTTCTGTCACTATCAGATGATTGTGTGTAGTATATTAGGGTGGAGTGGTTTTATGGGTGTACTGTCACTATCAGATGGTTGTCTGTAGTATATTAGGGTGGAGTGGTTTTATGGGTGTTCTGTCTCTATCAGATGGTTGTCGGTAGTGTATTAGGGTGGAGTGGTTTTATGGGTGTACTGTCACTATCAGATGGTTGTCGGTAGTGTATTAGGGTGGAGTGGTTTTATGGGTGTACTGTCACTATCAGATGGTTGTCTGTAGTATATTAGGGTGGAGTGGTTTTATGGGTGTTCTGTCACTATCAGATGGTTGTCTGTAGTATATTAGGGTGGAGTGGTTTTATGGGTATACTGTCACTATCAGATGATTGTCTGTAGTGTATTAGAGTGGAGTGGTTTTATGGGTGTACTGTCACTGTCAGATGGTTGTCGGTAATCTATTAGGGTGGAGTGGTTTTATGGGTGTACTGTCACTATCAGATGGTTGTCTGTAGTATATTAGGGTGGAGTGGTTTTATGGGTGTACTGTCACTATCAGATGGTTGTCGGTAGTGTATTAGGGTGGAGTGGTTTTATGGGTGTACTGTCACTATCAGATGGTTGTCTGTAGTGTATTAGAGTGGAGTGGTTTTATGGGTGTACTGTCACTATCAGATGGTTGTCTGTAGTATATTAGGGTGGAGTGGTTTTATGGGTGTTCTGTCACTATCAGATGATTGTCTGTAGTATATTAGGGTTGAGTGATTTATGGGTGTTCTGTCACTATCAGATGATTGTGTGTAGTGTATTAGGGTGGAGTGGTTTTATGGGTGTACTGTCACTATCAGATGATTGTGTGTAGTGTATTAGGGTGGAGTGGTTTTATGGGTGTACTGTCACTATCAGATGGTTGTAGTATATTAGGGTGGTATATTAAGTGGTTTTATGGGTTGCGATTTTGGGGAACATATCTGATAGTAGTCTATAGTGTATTGAGGCTAATTGGTTATGTCTGGCGGTGGTTTGTGTTACTGGGTTGAGTGGTTTTATGGGTTGTGATTTTGGGGAACATATCTGATAGTAGTCTATAGTGTATTGAGGCTAAGTGGTTATGTCTGGCGGTGGTTTGTGTTACTGGGGTTGAGTGGTTTTATGGTATATAAAAGGTCAATGATATATTAAGATTGCTTGGTTTAGTGGTAGACTGATAATGGTTTAGTGGTAGACTGCTAATAGTTTATGGTATTTTACTTAATGGTGTATTGGGGTTGACTGGTATAAATGTATACTGTTAGATGAATAATGTTGTATGGTTAAGTCATGTCATGACGCAGTTATCAAATAGAATGATCAAATAGTGACTGCACTATACATAAACATCTGTTAACATACACCCACTCCACTACTACATAAACATCTATTAACATACACCCACTCCACTACTACATAAACATCTATTAACATACACCCATTCCACTACTACATAAATATCTGTTAACATACACCCACTCCACTACTACATAAACATCTATTACCATACACCCACTCCACTACTACATAAACATCTGTTAACATACACCCACTCCACTACTACATAAACATCTATTACCATACACCCACTCCACTACTACATAAACATCTGTTACCATACACCACTCCACTACTACGTAAACATCTGTTAACATACACCCATACACCCACTCCACTACTACGTAAACATCTATTAACATACACCCACTCCACTACTGCATAAACATCTATTAACATACACCCACTCCACTACTCCACGACTGCATAAACATCTATTAACATACACCCACTCCACTACTGTACATAACACTATTTTTAACTTAACCTAAGATCCAAACTTGAGTACGTCATCCACTATTACATATAACACAGTACAGTATTATTAAGAAAAATCTATCAACTTGACCTCTAACATCCAAAATTGAGTATGTCCTCCAAAAAAATGCTTTGACTTGACCTAATGTGAGACACTTCTGCACTGTTACATGTGCTGCTAATAGACAATAGTAATGGGTTTCCTCTAAAGACATTCTGGCTTGAAATCTACATTAAAAATATCCTCAGCATTCTATCGTAATGCATTTTCCACGTTTCTGTAAACCTCTTAATTAATCTAAACCAATGAAACGGTCTGTTATAATGCAGAATGCTTTGTGACTGTTGCTTGTATTAATGTCCACTTAGCAGATCAATCAAGTTTGGCGAAGTATGTACTGAATTAGATTTGTGTTTTGTGAAAATGGCACCCGGGTGTTTGGTGACACAGGTTCTGCCTCCCACCGCTGCTATCCACCTCCACGATGGTGAGTCAGACTGGCCACTCGAAACTTCCCACAGTGCTCACTGTCCAGATCAATAGTGCTTGATGCATGTCGACATTTCCTCCATACGATACCCATGTTTCTTATAAAACCTGTGGATCACATTCGCAACATGCAGTATTTGTGAATTCTTGAAAGGCCGTGTTGCATGTTTCCCAATGTCTTGACTCTTGAACACTGACATGCTGTACTCTTTGGTATTTGCTGTGTAATCCTTCATCTGTCCAGTGGTGACACCACAAACAATTGCACAGGTGACAAAACAAATGTATTGGTGGTTAATCTTGAAATGGACTTGATTGGTGACATATACCATATATATACCAGTGGTGACATCTGAAATATACTTGTGGTGACATCTGAAATATACAAGTGGTGTCACCTGAAATATACAAGTGGTGACACCTGGCATATACAATTGGTGACACCTGGCATATACAAGTGGTGTCACCTGGAATATACAGTGATTTCTGGCATGAAAAACATACCAGTGATAACATTAAAAATATAACTGGTGATATGAGAAACATTCCAGTAGTGACACATACAAGTCACTTTGTGTCATACTACATGTGTTGGTATGATGTGACAAAGTGGTAACTGAAAACATTCACTGGTGCTTGAGAAATGCACTGCAACTGAAGGATGACATTTGTGTTTGTACAAAGCAATTGAGTGAGCTTGTTATTGACATTGAGTGCTTGTCACCATTTGAATCATAGACTGGCAGATGAGAATGGTAAACTGTTTAAGCAATGGCTAACATTTTCACGTCAGCGTCATCCCAGTTTGTACTGGACAATCAGCAACGTCGGCTGTCACACCCGGAATATCGGGAACTTCGCGGACACGACAGTGATCACAAAGCAATTCATGAGCACAAAAAAGTGACTAAAGCGCGTGCCAAACCAAGTCGTGAGCACAGACATAAGGTTTGAAACTCATTGTGATCAGTTCGCTTTTTATAGACATATGTACATGTACAGCTTTTTATTCTGTTGATTTCTGCAGTCTTTGGTTTAATTTATGTTGTCAGTTTTTCTAATCACATCATTGCTGTCATGTTGTTTCCTTACAATTACACCATCTGATGTTTCCCATTTTTACAACAGCATCTGTATAGTATAGATCTTGTGTCACCTTGTTCTGTTTGTTAAAATGGTTACAGTGAGGTTTCAAATAGAAGGTGGGTAGTATAGATCTTGTGTCACCTTGTTCTGTTTGTTAAAATGGCTACAGTGAGGTTCCAAATAGAAGGTGGGGTAGTGGCCCCCAACCTAACAGCCTTGTGTGGCTTGTTCTATTACCAAATACAGCATTTTGCAGGGTACAGCATTTCATGAGGATGGTTTTGTGCACATTTCGGTTGCGCAACGTTAAATTCACGTGAACCTCTGGCTGGTAACATAGTGAATCTTTTTTTTTTAAATTAATTAAAAGTTGTAAACTTCAGAAGGTAACTAAATTTCAGTGCAAGTTTTAGTTAATTGATTATGGTTTGCTAATAAAAAAATTTGTTTAAAAAGTTCATCAAGATCTCCCAATCCTCCCCCAACTCTGTTCTGTACTGACATTTTTCCACGGGAAAATGGGTAAAGATATGTGTACTTAAATTTTCTGACAGTATGGATCTCAACCCTAAACATTGTTTATGGAAAGTACAAGAGTAGTTTGAATGTTCTTGCATGCTCCACAAAGAGAGCCAGTAACATGTGATGCAAAGTCTGTTGTCATAAATAGTTTGTTTTGTTTAACAACACCACTAGAGCACATTGATTTATTATCATAACTAGACATGAGCATTACTTTTTCATGACAACAAAAAACTCCAAAAATGGATGGAATCACAAAACTGTGCTTTCAGAAACATTACTGCTAAAAACTTAATATCATCAACATCTTTATTCATGTGCTTTAGACACTAGTGTTTAGAAACTGAAACAGAGTTGATGCTACTCTGATCTTTATTATATATGCAAGTTCATGTATGACAATATTGATTTTGTTTATCATATTCATTCAGCCAAGAACTGCATATATTGAGACTGTAATCTGACTGCAATCACGTTTATGATACAAGTTTATGATACATGTTGGTAGCAGTTTGTCTGACATTCAGTATAGGTTGTCAGTCATTAATCATCCTAACAGAATTGTTTTGATGGTTCTGGCTAGTATCAGGCTAGTATCAGGCTTGTTTGTATTTGCACAGTCTGTGGAACACACTTCTGTTAATGGTGGATGTCTATGGATTGGACAAGGGCCATGGTTATTGATCTGTCTAAGCACATTATTTAATAAACATTAATTATGTTAGGTACTATATACTATAGTATCTTAATGTGGTAATTGTGATAATCTAGTTTTTATTTGTTTTAAACTGTTTTGTTTAATGACACCACTAAAAGACTGGTTAATCAATCATCAGCTATTGGATTTCAAACATTTGGTAATTCTTACACTTAGCAGCAAGGGATCTTTCATATGGTCTTTCCCACAGACAAGACAGCACATACCACAGCCTTTGATATACCAGTCTTGGTTGACATTGGGGAACATCCAACACAGCCTTTGATATACCAGTCTTGGTTGACATTGGGAAACATCCAACACAGCCTTTGATATACCAGTCTTGGCTGACATTGTGAAACATCCAACACAGCCTTTGATATACCAGTCTTGGCTGACATTGTAAAACATCCAACACAGCCTTTGATATACCAGTCTTGGTTGACATTGGGAGACATTTGATATACCAGTCTTGGTTGACATTGGGAGACATCCAACACAGCCTTTGATATACCAGTCTTGGTTGACATTGGGAGACATCCAACACAACCTTTGATATACCAGTCTTGGTTGACATTGGGGGACATCCAACACAGCCTTTGATATACCAGTCTTGGCTGACATTGTGAGACATCCAACACAGCCTTTGATATACCAGTCTTGGCTGACATTGTGAAACATCCAACACAGCCTTTGATATACCAGTCTTGGCTGACATTGTAAAACATCCAACACAGCCTTTGATATACCAGTCTTGGCTGACATTGTAAAACATCCAACACAGCCTTTGATATACCAGTCTTGGCTGACATTGGGAGACATCCAACACAGCCTTTGATATACCAGTCTTGGTTGACATTGGGAGACATCCAACACAGCCTTTGATATACCAGTCTTGGTTGACATTGGGAGACATCCAACACAGCCTTTGATATACCAGTCTTGGCTGACATTGGGAGACATCCAACACAGCCTTTGATATACCAGTCTTGGCTGACATTGTGAAACATCCAACACAGCCTTTGATATACCAGTCTTGGCTGACATTGTGAAACATCCAACACAGCCTTTGATATACCAGTCTTGGCTGACATTGGGAGACATCCAACACAGCCTTTGATATGCCAGTCTTGGCTGACATTGGGAGACATCCAACACAGCCTTTGATATGCCAGTCTTGGTTGACATTGGGAGACATCCAACACAGCCTTTGATATACCAGTCTTGGTTGACATTGGGAGACATCCAACACAGCCTTTGATATACCAGTATTGGTTGACATTGGGAGACATCCAACACAGCCTTTGATATACCAGTCTTGGTTGACATTGGGAGACATCCAACACAGCCTTTGATATACCAGTCTTGGTTGACATTGGGAGACATCCAACACAGCCTTTGATATACCAGTCTTGGTTGACATTGGGAGACATCCAACACAGCCTTTGATATACCAGTCTTGGCTGACATTGTGAAACATCCAACACAGCCTTTGATATACCAGTCTTGGCTGACATTGTGAAACATCCAACACAGCCTTTGATATACCAGTCTTGGCTGACATTGTAAAACATCCAACACAGCCTTTGATATGCCAGCTTGGCTGACATTGTATCCATTTGATATGCCAGTCTTGGCTGACATTGTAAAACATCCAACACAGCCTTTGATATGCCAGTCTTGGCTGACATTGTAAAACATCTAACACAGCCTTGATATACCAGTCTTGGCTGACATGGGGAAACATCCAACACAGCCTTTGATATACCAGTCTTGGCTGACATTGTAAAACATCTAACACAGCCTTGATATACCAGTCTTGGCTGACATTGTAAAACATCTAACAGCCTTTGATATACCAGTCTTGGCTGACATTGTAAAACATCTAACACAGCCTTTGATATACCAGTCTTGGCTGACATTGTAAAACATCTAACACAGCCTTGATATACCAGTCTTGGCTGACATGGGGAAACATCCAACCAGAGAATTGGTCCACCTTGGGAGTTCTATCAATTGACCTAGGAACCTCAGTTGAGTGCTCAACAAACTGCTAGATTCCAACATACCAATCTAGATTTTCATTTTTAAAAATCTGCTATTGATACATAAACTACAAGTGCTCTTTTATAAGTACTTATCCCACCGAACATACCATGGTCTTTGATACAGTTCACTGATGATCAGCGGTCAGATGGGAATTAATTCTGTCTGGCCACTAACAGGTGTTGATCCTGTGACCGGCCGCATCTCATGCAAGCACACTAACCACTGTTCAGGCCTCTCACGATCGGCTGATTTTGTTTTGATTTAGCGAAATAGTTTTATCTAATTTTTTATATTTTGTTGGAAAATAACAGTAGGTTTCTGCAATTGTTTTAAATGTCCTGAATAATATGGCCAAATTGTTGTGCTTACCAAGAGCTAGCTTTGCTGTTAATGGTCGGGTGTAGCTGCATGGACAGTTCCACGTGTAGAACTGATCCGTCTTGTAATGAGCTATTTGGAGGAGGCTAGTTGGCAGCAGCGGGTTTCTGGTCTCACTCTTTACAGTGTCATATGATCAAAATTAAAAAGCAATAGATATAGCTCAGAAATGTGCTGAGATATCATTAACGATTCTGTTCTCATTCTCACGTTGGTGATGGTGTTCTCATTCTCACGTTGGTGATGGTGTTCTCATTCTCACGTTGGTGATGGTGTTCTCATTCTCACGTTGGTGATGGTGTTCTCATTCTCAAGTTGGTGATGGTGTTCTCATTCTCAAGTTGGTGATTCTCACGTTGTTGGTGTTCTCATTCTCACGTTGGTGATGGTGTTCTCATTCTCACGTTGGTGATGGTGTTCTCATTCTCAAGTTGGTGATGGTGTTCTCATTCTCAAGTTGGTGATGGTGTTCTCATTCTCACGTTGGTGATGGTGTTCTCATTCTCACGTTGGTGATGGTGTTCTCATTCTCACGTTGGTGATGGTGTTCTCATTCTCACGTTGGTGATGGTGTTCTCATTCTCAAGTTGGTGATGGTGTTCTCATTCTCACGTTGGTGATGGTGTTCTCATTCTCACGTTGGTGATGGTGTTCTCATTCTCAAGTTGGTGATGGTATTCTCAAGTTGGTGATGGTGTTCTCATTCTCACGTTGGTGATGGTGTTCTCATTCTCACGTTGGTGATGGTGTGCATACTGAATAAGAACTAGAGTGAAAGGCTTTTATCAGCCGTTATTGTTGACTGATAATTGGCACCATTCACCACCATTTCCAAAAGGCTGTTGGTTTTCATTCTCAATTTTGGAGTAAACAATTCCTAATCTGAATGTAAATTCCCCTTTTTAAAAAATTATTAACTGTTATTACATAAAATTTATTGTTTTTAACTTTTGACAAACAATCCTTCCCATCCCCATAATGTTTTCGTAATGCAAAATAGATGCATTAATTTTAATAAATACAAGTAAACCCCCATAATGTTTTGTAATGCAAAATAAATACATTAATTTTAATAAATACAAGTAAAGTCTAACTTTGCTTAAATAGATGTTTATGAAATGAAACTGAAAAGTCACAATTTTGTTTTGTAAAACAAAACTAAAATTCCCAAAGTCAAAGCCATAGGTGTCAAGTCAAATTTTAAAAATACAACCCAGAGTAACAAAAAAACACCCATTTGTTTTGTTTAATTAATTATTTTTTAATTATTTTTTTTAACAGAACAGAACTTTATTACATTTATTTAATGACATCGCTAGAGCACATTGAATCATTAAACATTTGGTAATTTTTACATATAGTTTTAGAGAGGAAACTCACTACATTTTTCCATTAGTAGCAAGGAATCTTTTATATGCACCATCCCACAGACTGGATAGCACATACCATAGCCTTTGATATACCAGTTGTGGTGCACTGAATGGAATGAGAAATAGCTCAATGGCCAGCGATGGGGATCGATCCTAGACTGACTATGCATCAGGTTTTACCAGTGGGCTACGTCTTGCCCTCCCCTGAGTAACAAGACATGCTATGCAAGATGAGCAGACATTTTCCTACGACTGTTGGCAGTTCTTTCATTCTTCACCTCCTGTTGAACATATTTACCAACTAACTTGATCAGTGGCTTTAGGTTCGCTGGCTGGTGCTGTCTCTGTGTATTGGAGTGCCATTATTTGTCTGACTCCGTGATTCAGTCTGGGAATTGGGCAATCACTCAAGTTGGACAATCAATAGATTTTAATGCATGTTGAGCACATTCTGTCGATGCAATAGTCACTTTTTTCAAAACCTGTGGCTCTGATTCTGTCACGGCACTTGCAGCTTTCTTGTAGAAGACGATAGACGTAAGACAATCTTTTCTCTTTATCCCAACTTTTAACATACTGTTGCAGTTTTAACATTATTGTTATACCTGAATTATGCAATAACAGTGATGTGAAATATACCAGTGTGGTCACAAATAGTATAGTGGTGGTATTACAAGGGTATAATACCAGCGCAGTGACTAGAAAACAGCTGTATATCCATTTGTGTCACATGAAATCCACCTCCGGTAACACCTGATAGTAATTTGCAGCCTTCTTGGTGGTTCCATATAGCAAAGTGTTTTCTCAGAGAATTGTTATGTGTGCAAAAATTGCTGGAGGCCAAGTCCATAATGTAATATAATAATTTACCGTAGACGGAAAATATTTATACATTTTTCATTGTGTTGAAGAATAACAGAAAATGCTAATTACTGTTGTCAGCACTTGGCAATCATGGATTGATGGATTGTGGTTTTAACTGTTTGTGAGACTGAAAGAGAATCTTAATGGATCCATGGATTGTTTTTAAGAAACCATTTCGTAAGACTGACAGAATGGTAATTTGAGCGATGGCTACCATCGTTACGTCAACGTCAGCCCAGTTTGTGTTGGAAAATCAACGACGCTCCTCAGACACTGAATTTATACAACACCCTGCCAAAACGAGCAAAGTGCGAGGCAAAGCAAGTCATGAGCACAAACACAAGGTTTGAGTTCTTTACAGATGATTGTTGTAAAAACTATAGGTTCATGCTAATTGCTGTATTTAGTAAAAGTAAATAAAGCCTTGATAAAATTAAATACTTTCAATATATTATAGCAAGACAGAAACTTTATGACGGCACCAACAATAATTGCTGTTTTACCGTATTTATGATATGAATTGTCATTGGTCAGGATAAAAATGGTTGCCATTGGTTGAGAAACATTGGCAAAAACATTTAAAAATTGCCATGGATATCAAATTAATACATTTGAGACCTAGCTGTTTAAATGTTATATATTTATATATGTATTTTGGGGTTGACATTATTGCTTAACCATGCTCAGTTTTCATTGGCTGACAGTGAGTTTCGGTTGCTACTGCTGCTGCCAGCGCCATCTACAATTCATCCTTACAGTTATACACCTCACTGCCACCTAATTCTTCATGCGTACAGGTAGTGATGTTCCAATGATCGATTATAATTGGAAATTGATTGGTTTGGCTCTTACGATGTGATGATCAATTATAAAAATCAATAATCGATTGTGTGGAAAAACGTTAACAATAAATGTTTTTCCAGTTTAGATGATGAAATTGAGAAAATTAAACACTTATAAAAATAAGTATTTATCTAATAAAGTTAATACTTTGCAACACATCTAATATCTTTGTTATTTTATACTGTACAACCGGCCTCAGTGGCGTCGTGGCAGGCTATCGGTCTACAGGCTGGTAGGTACTGGGTTCGGATCCCAGTCGAGGCATGGGATTTTTAATCCAGATACCGACTCCAAACCCTGAGTGAGTGCTCCGCAAGGCTCAGTGGGTAGGTGTAAACCACTTGCACCGACCAGTGATCCATAACTGGTTGAACAAAGGCCATGGTTTGTGCTATCCTGCCTGTGGGAAGCGCAAATAAAAGATCCCTTGCTGCCAATCGGAAGAGTAGCCCATGTAGTGGCGACAGCGGGTTTCCTCTCAAAATCTGTGTGGTCCTGAACCATATGTCTGACGCCATATAACCGTAAATAAAATGTGTTGAGTGTGTCGTTAAATAAAACACTTCTTTCTTTTCTTTTCTTATACTGTAAAAAAATTCCCAACTGGGACAAGTAAAACAAATTGTCAACACAGGTTCATTACTGTTACAATAATCAGGGTAACGAGATTCTCCAGTAATCTATGTTATATCCAGAACTTATGACGTCACACAGTTGTAACATAATATATATATTAAACCGGCTATAATTCTTAATTTGAATAATGTCATAGATTATTGGAGAATCATGTTTTCCTGAGGAAAGTGGCTTGACAGCTGCCAAAATGGACTGTAATCAAATTAATGAACATGTTTATTGTTCTACATGCAATTTTCTAAAACAAAACCATTCAGTAAATTGTTTAGCCTAAAGTAGTAAAAGCATTTTAGGTTTCTTAAAACATAATGCATGTTTAATCAATTATTCATTGATCACTCGGTGCAAACTCACGATCGATGACAAAATTTCACATGATGGTAATTTCTTGATGAAACCAATGCTGTGAACCTGGTATGTTAACTGTCATGATGAATGAATGTTTATCAACATCCAGGCACGAAATTGTCATGGTATGCATTTTATGGAAAGAATACAGTAAAAATACCTTCTCTTTGTTACTGGTTCTACATAGGTTATTTTATGAACATATATATTCATACATGTAGACCGTGAACCGATTTTATGAAAACTAAAGTAATTGGCCCTTCATCAATAGTTAGAGAAACACGACCAAACTATACCTTCTTTTACAGTTTTCATTAATTTTGAAATGTTGTAAAAAGAGAATGTTTAATTATTTTAAAATATTGCTTTTGAAAAATGCTTCTATGGAGTGTTAATTTAAAGTCCTCTCTTTGTCTCTGTTGACCTGATGGTGACATAGCCACATTATGGACACTAACTAACGATAGTTTAAAATATTCTGAGGTGTTAATAAACAAATATCTCTTTACTTTCCCTTTCCTTAATGAGATTCCACCACAAACAAATCTATTTAGCTAATCAGTAACTATGACTACGTTGCAACAAAGTGTTACAACAAATCTGACTGCAGCTGGATACCGTCTATAACAATCAGATGCTGTCTACAGCAGTCGGCATCAGACTTATGCAGGGCAACACTACACATGTATGTGAAAACATCAATACTGCCTTTTCTTCTCCTTGAATACCCTGAAAGGTCATCGTAATCATTCCTCGATCAATGTTTAAACAGGAGGGTTCCAGAATAAAAATGTTTATTCATTGATAATTCTGCTGATTGTGGCTTTTTAGATAATAGCAGTGGTTAGTGCTCTCTCTCTGTATTGATCATATAGTGACGGTGGAACACATAATAATAGTTGTTTTCTTAGGGTTTTTTATGCCTGCTGGGTCTGCTGAAATTTCTTCATATTTTCGTTTTTTCAACGAAATCAAAGTTTATTTTGTAGGTAGTAGATATACACACATATTATTTCTCATCCATATGATGAGATCTGTTCTGAGACGGCCATCAGGTAGCAGCAGTGTGTTCATTATACGGCGGTGATTTTGGGCATCTATTACTGCCACTACTGCCACCTTGTACAGTTATAAACTTCTCTACATTCAGTAAATGTAGATGTTTACAGTTGTTAAAAGATGAAGAACACCCTATAGTAGTATGAAGTGTTTTCAGTTTATATACTATATGTAATACAGACAGGTTATGGTGACCTGGTCTGGTGCTTTAACACTTTTAGAGTCTAGACTCTAGACTCCGAGTCTGAGACACTAATGTCATGACAACATCATACAAAGTGTATGTTTGTGACGTCATTAGAGATTGAGTCTGGACACCATCAGTTTACAGTGGTTCATGGACACCATCAGTTTACAGTGGTTCATGGACACCATCAGTTTACAGTGGTTCATGGACACCATCAGTTTTCTGTGGTTCATGGACACCATCAGTTTACAGTGGTTCATGGACACCATCAGTTTACAGTGGTTCATGGACACCATCAGTTTACAGTGGTTCATGGACACCATCAGTTTTCTGTGGTTCATGGACACCATCAGTTTACAGTGGTTCATGGACACCATCAGTTTACAGTGGTTCATGGACACCATCAGTTTACAGTGGTTCATGGACACCATCAGTTTACAGTAGTTCATGGACACTTTCCAGGCAGGAGTGGAAAGAAGGATTGGAGGGTAGCAGGAGTGGAAAGAAGGATTGGAGGGCAGGAGTGAGTGGAAAGAAAGATTGGAGGGCAGTAGGAGTGGAAAGAAGATTGGAGGGCAGTAGGAGTGGAAAGAAGGATTGGAGGGCAGCAGGAGTGGAAAGAAGGATTGGAGGGCAGCAGGAGTGGAAAATATTGGAGGGCAGCAGGAGTGGAGTGGAAAGAAGGATTGGAGAGAAGCAGGAGTGGAAAGAAGGATTGGAGGGCAGCAGGAGTGGAGTGGAAAGAAAGATTGGAGGGCAGTAGGAGTGGAAAGAAGGATTGGAGGGCAGCAGGAGTGGAGTGGAAAGAAAGATTGGAGGGCAGTAGGAATGGAGTGGAAAGAAAGATTGGAGGGCAGTAGGAGTGGAAAGAAGGATTGGAGGGCAGCAGGACTGGAGTGGAAAGAAAGATTGGAGGGCAGTAGGAGTGGAAAGAAGGATTGGATGGCAGCAGGACTGGAGTGGAAAGAAAGATTGGAGGGCAGTAGGAGTGGAAAGAAGGATTGGAGGGCAGCAGGAGTGGAAAGAAGGATTGGAGGGCAGCAGGAGTGGAGTGGAAAGAAAGATTGGAGGGCAGTAGGAGTGGAAAGAAGGATTGGAGGGCAGCAGGAATGGAGTGGAAAGAAAGATTGGAGGGCAGTAGGAATGGAAAGAAGGATTGGAGGGCAGCAGGAATGGAGTGAAAAGAAAGATTGGAGGGCAGTAGGAGTGGAAAGAAGGATTGGAGGGCAGCAGGAATGGAGTGAAAAGAAAGATTGGAGGGCAGTAGGAGTGGAAAGAAGGATTGGAGGGCAGCAGGACTGGAGTGGAAAGAAAGATTGGAGGGCAGCAGGAATGGAGTGGAAAGAAAGATTGGAGGGCAGTAGGAGTGGAAAGAAGGATTGGAGGGCAGTAGGAATGGAGTGGAAAGAAAGATTGGAGGGCAGTAGGAATGGAGTGGAAAGGATTGGAGGGCAGTAGGAATGGAGTGGAAAGAAAGATTGGAGGGCAGTAGGAATGGAGTGGAAAGAAAGATTGGAGGGCAGTAGGAGTGGAAAGAAGGATTGGAGGGCAGTAGGAGTGGAAAGAAGGATTGGAGGGCAGTAGGAGTGGAAAGAAGGATTAGAGGGCAGCAGGGTTGATCACTTGGCTTTCCTATTGGGGACTGCATGTGTATACCACTGATCTATAAATCATTGAGCCATTCCGTTATGTAGACGCCTAATTCTATTTTAGTTGAATTCTCTCTGTGTATACCACTGATCTATAAATCATTGAGCCATTCCGTTATGTAGACGCCTAATTCTATTTTAGTTGAATTCTCTCTGTGTATACCACTGATCTATAAATCATTGAGCCATTCCATTATGTACACGCCTAATTCTACTTTAATTTAGTTGCTTTATTTTTAAATTTTTAATTTGTTTCCGTTCCTGTCTCCACTCTCCATTTGTTGCGCACAACATGACACTTGACCGCCCATACCACCAGAACACATTTGTGTTGATCCACAATTCCCTCCGCTCAAATTGCCTCCAGCCGATCAATACTCCTGTAAATTGGTTGCCATGGCAATGACCTGACTCATGAATTGTTTCCGTATAAGGTGTGGCGTGATGCCAGCCAGTTCTCGTATTTCCGATGGTATTTGTATTCTTGGTCATAGATAGACTGGCAGCCCTGACTTGTCTTATTCTGCAGGACCTCACTGACCTTGAAGCAGACACCTCATGAATCTTGGTTATTAGGCTAGTGTAGTGTGCGTGTTGTAGTGTGGTTTTGGTGTGTGTGTGTTGAAGTGTGGTGTTGGTGTGTGTGTGTGTGTTGTAGTGTGGTGTTGGGGTGTGTGTGTTATAGTGTGTTTTTGGTGTGTTGTAGTGTGGAGTGTGTGTGTTGTAGTGTGTGTGTTGTAGTAGTGTGTGTGTGTGTTATAGTGTGTTTTTGGTGTTTGTGTTGTAGTGTGTGTGTGTGTTGTAGTGTGTGTGTGGTGTGGTGTAGTGTGGTAGTGTGTGTGTGTGTGTGTGTATGTCTGTCTGTCTGTCTGTCTGTCTCTCTGTCTGTCTGTGTCTCTGTGTTGTATTTTGTATGTATGTTTGTGTGTGTTGCTTGTCAGAACATCACTGCCTGATTATTCAGTAGAATGTGGTGTGTACATGTGTATAAGGTTTATGAAGGATGGGTTCACACTAAAGGTTTTGTCTTCTGTTTTAATGGCTGTCTTGTATGTACTGATGCATGTTAATGTATGTTTCACATGTGACCGCCTGCTTATGACTCATTGATCCAATTACATTGGTGATGATTCCATGACGTAATCGCACGAGCCTTGAGATTAAAAAAGATTACTTGTTCGAGTGTCGTATCGATTTTAACACTTGTTACACCAGGTCTGTTTGAGACAAATGAAACTAATCTACACATGTAAGGTGTTATTATACTGAAGGAAAGAAACAAGGGAACACACAGTGCTGTAGATCAGATTTAATTCACTACTAGCATACTATATACCTGCTCAGTGTTTCTGACAGAAAGAAATGTTTGGGTATGCACTATGGAATTGAATCACAGTCTACAGGGGGTATGGGGGACCTTCCTTGCAAGAAAATGGGTTACGTTTAGATTAAATTAATGTTTTTATATGAATTTTATATTTATTCATTATTTTGGCGCAGTCAAAATATAGCACATATTGTATGTCTTCTGCTGCCAGATTTGTAATGTGTTTTGTCACATTTGATTCAGTATCAGTGTGTTTCTTTTTTAACTAGAACCATTCTTACCAGACCCTAAAATTGATGGTTGCCCAGTGGACTACCTTTATAAAATTCTTAGTCGTTTTTAGCCAATAAAAGTCATCATGGGCAACCAGGCGATTTTCAACCCTGGGTATGTGTTATCCTGTCTGTGGGATGGTGCATATAAAATATCCCTTGCTACAAATGAAAAAATGTAGTGGGTTTCCTCGCTAAGACTATATGTCAAAATTACAAAATGTTTGACATCCAATACATCAGTGTGCTCTAGTGGTGTGATAAAACAAACTTTAACTTAATCAGTTTAAATATGGCTAGAGAAATGAATGGAATATGTTTTCTGACTTCAACAAATGCTGTTTAGTGTCTTAAGCCTAGCTCAGGTCGACCTGGCTATTACACAGACCAGACCCCAACGATCAGGGTCAGAAAACAAAAAAATTACACCAAGGTCACATATGGGGGAAATCTGATGACGATGGTGCAACATGTAAAATAGCACACAGAAAATGACAAGCATGCTCGCGTTGACTGTGATCTGTGTCCCGTGGTCGGGAACCTTATTGTTGCATCACACAACTTCAACATGTTGTGACGGATGATGTTTTGGGTCGCCGTCTGATCATCGAAACACCATCTCAAGATCACTCGGGTCACACTGGATCGGCAACGAATCTGTTACAAACTGATCGTGGCGGAATTACAGTCTGATGCTAAAACGTCAGTAAGCGACTGTGTAATCGGTAGGTAGATCTGAGTTAGCCCCTAGGTTATTTTCACTCTTGTTATAGATAGTGGAGAATAAAACAATGCTGCCACACAGGCTGTTACTGCTGAAGGGCCGCATGGGATATTTTATATGGATTTTCCCCTAAACAGACTAGCAATCCAAAAAATGCACATAAAACATTTTATAATATCCACCTATGACCTAATCCTACAGCCCATTGTACATGGAAGTATTAACAGTCTACACATACACAACAGTTGTGGATGTGAAAATGTAAATTGTTTTATACTGATGTCTGCTGAGCATTTCTGTATCACCTCAATTACTGCTGCTTGAAACATGGGAACAAATTGATTAAAAGAAATCTTTACTGACATTATTACAGGTATTTAGATAGCAAAAGTTTTATATCTTTTTAAAATAAATTTTTAAAAAGAGATTTCATTTCGTTCTTGTCTCTTTTGTACTGGCATATCCCAGCACGCAGCTCATTTAAATACCAGCACTTTCATTATCTGCAAAGGTTAAACATTTGAGTTGGTGACAAAAGAAAATAAGTGATTTTTGACCTCATTGTGACACTGTCATGAGCCCCCACTATCGGCTGTTAACACTAACTGCCACTGCATGAGGCCAAGTTCCACGAGGAATCCTTGGCTCTCCAGGCCTGGCATTTTATGTTAATTTAATAATTAGATGTGCTGGTGGATCAATACCGATCAATAACATGGCTGCCTCCAGCCGGTCTAGCCGAGCACAAAGCAATGTATTAACTGCATTAATAATAATAATAATATCGCACGTACAGCATTGTCATCAACTGTATCACACCTACTGGGTGACAGTCAGTGGCCAGTTTTGTTGTTAAATCCATACCAGGACAATGCCGGATGTTCAAGTACATCGGGTGTTTAGTAAATAGTATTTGGGAGTTCTGACCACTTGTTTCTCTGCTGTTATGCAGCAAAGCGGCTGCCATGCTTTATTAATGAGTATTGAGGCTGATCATTTAGACATGCTGCTGCTGCCAGCCAATCAGAGGCGTTCTTTCACAGATGGAACCACGGATCTGTTTTGCATTTTGAGTCATAATGCTAGGCTAACTGCAAAAAGAGTTTTTCGTAAATTCGCTCTTTACGAGCATCCGAGGAGGCAGGATGGTAAGAATTGTTTTTTCGTTTCAATACTTGAGTGTCACAGAGGCGGCAGCCATTACAGTTTGAGTGTGGGGTTTGGTGGAATGGGTTTATTTGATTGATTTTTAGTGGTACGATTCCGGCGAGACATTCTTTGGTACTGTTAACATGGCTACCAGTTGACATTGCATGACCTACATATGGTTTTATGACCATTTCCATTCATGTGTGTGAGTCAGTGTGTGTTTTACTATTGATTTGTACATGGGCAGTCTTGAGTTTTTAAAACATGATCAGTATATTTAGTCTTATTAATGTAGTAACATTTATTTTGAAATTGTTGATGAATTACGCTATGGCAATAGTCTGTGAGAACCGGCAAGAACTAGTACTTTATATTCAGTGGTCGATATTATTTGGGTTCACTTTAACAGATAAGTGCTTTTCTTTCACTTATTTTGTGATATATATTGTCTATGTACATAGTCTATAAGGATCTCAAATTCATGCTTATATCCAATTACGGTTCAAGCATGCTGTCCATGAGGCACACACCTCAGCTATCTGGGCTGTCCGGAACAGAGGGTTAATGGTTCCTTGTTAGTGGTATAGTGAAAAAAAAGTCAGCATAGTGACTTTATACCTATCTAGTGAGTAGTTAAAGCTCTTCTGGATGCGAGCCGGAACTGGGGTGCGAACCCAGTACCTGCCAGCCTTAAGGCCAATGGCTTAACCTCCATGTCACAGAGGCCAGTAATAAATACATTTGCATTTCATTGTTTATCTAATTACACATGTTTGTTTCCAATTAAAGTTCATGTACGCTGTTCTGGGTACACACCTCAGCTTTGTGGACTGTCCAGGACAGTGGGCTAATTGTTAGTGAGAGAGAATTTGGCCTTTAAACCCCCCCCCCCCCCCCCCCCCCCCCATTGAGTTAAAATGGGAATCGGGATGCAAACCTAGTAGCCTTCGCACTAGGCTCTTAAGTTTTATGACTTCTCCACTACACCACAAACACTGGTTGCCATTGTGTGATGGCGATTTTTGAGAACTATTCAAGCACACCTGTCGTGGACAACCTTTGACTTTGCCAGACACTTCTGTCTAAATTGCAATTGCAAGAGATGTCAGCATCCATGTATATTTGATAACGAGGATGACCGGTTATCTGCAGGCTAGACCTCTGACATTGTCTGGCTGGGATGAGGATGTCAGTATATGACTGGGTACAGGTGTAGATGGACTTCGTCAAGTATTGATTGATGTTAGACATCTTTTGTTATGTGAACGGCTACCTGCTGACTCACACTCTTGGTTAGGCTGGTCGACTGGTGCAGGTGAAACTCACAATTAGTTCACACACAAAGACCAAATGGATGTTTGTCTTTAGAAATATCAATATTAATTTTATCTCGCCAGTTGCTGTGTAACCAAGTGTATCGTACAGTATACCAGCTGCATCAAATTGGTATTTGATCACAATTGTTGCTATTCTTCTTAACACTGTAGTTTTTTTTTTATTGTTGTAGATTTATTGTTAAAACATTTATATATTTGTTCTGATGGGTATGCTTTGAAAGTAAACAACATGTAAATTCTTTGACACCTACATGTACTGACTTTGTAATGGAAAATCACAGAAACATTTAAACAAAGTTATACCCTATATTGCATGGTATCATCTACCATTCCAAGTTGCTGCTAGTAATTTATTCCATAAACATTTAGCAATGTACCTAAAACACGGTAATGCTGCTGGCAATTTATTTCGTAAACATTTTACAGTGTACCTGAAACACGGTAATGCTATTGGCAATTTATTCCATAAACAATTTACAATGTACCTAAAACACAGTAATGCTGCTGGCAATTTATTCCCTAAACAATTTACAATGTACCTAAAACACGGTAATGCTATTGGCAATTTATTCCATAAACATTTTACAATGTACCTAAAACACAGTAATGCTCCTGGCAATTTATTTCGTAAACATTTTACAATGTACCTGAAACACGGTAATGCTATTGGCAATTTATTCCGTAAACAATTTACAATGTACCTAAAACAGTGATGCTGCTGGCAATTTATTCCGTAAACATTTTACAATGTACCTAAAACATGGTAATGCTATTGGCAATTTATTCCATAAACATTTTACAGTGTACCTAAAACACGGTAATGCTGCTGGCAATTTATTCCATAAACATTTTACAATGTACCTAAAACACGGTAATGCTGCTAGTAATTTATTCCATAAACATTTAACAATGTACCTAAAACACGGTAATGCTGCTGGCAATTTATTCCATAAACATTTTACAATGTACCTAAAACACGGTAATGCTGCTGGCAATTTATTTCTTAAACATTTTACAATGTACCTGAAACACGGTAATGCTATTGGCAATTTATTCCATAAACAATTTATAATGTACCTAAAACACAGTAATGCTGCTGGCAATTTATTCCGTAAACATTTTACAATGTACCTAAAACATGGCAATGCTATTGGCAGTTTATTCCGTAAACATTTTACAATGTACCTAAAAGACGGTAATTTAGTATATGGTTATCTAAAATGCTCTGTTGGAATCTTTTGACAAATGTTTTATCAGTGCAGACATGTAGAATGACATGATGATTCAGTGTATATAAGTTATAACATCCCTGCCTCATTATCCGTGTAACAGTTAGTCTCGTCAAGGATATCAGGGGTTGGTTTTTAAGGACTCCACCAGAATCGTAAAATGATGTAATATAGATATTTTAGAATTGCATCTCATAATGACATGATGATTCAGTGTATATAAGTTATAACATCCCTACATCATTCGCGGTGTCTCGGATTGATCCCCATTGGTGGGCCCATTAGGCTATTTCTCGTTCCAGCCAGTGCACAATGACTAGTATATCAAAGGCCATGGTATGTGTTATCCTGTCTGTGGGATGTTGCATATAAAAGATCCCTTGCTTCTTATCGAAAAGAGTAGCTCATGGAGTGGCGACAGCGGATTTCCTCTCTTAATATCTGTATGGTCCTTAACCATATGTCTGATGCCATATAACCGTAAATAAAATGTGTTGAGTGTATTGTTAAATAAAACATTTCCTTCCTTCCCTACCTCATTACCCGTGTAACAGTTAATCTCGTCAAGGATATCAGGGGTTGGATTTTTAAGGACTCCACCAGAATAATAAAATGATGTAAATATAGATATTTTAGAATTCCATCTCATAATCTTAGGCTTCCGATCCAAACTCTGGGATTCGTGGAAGCACAGAAGTCTGCTAAATTCACAGCCTGGATATCAATTTATTTTACTAAGAAATTTTGGTAACAGAAATCTGATGACATTTGATGGAATCATTTCAGTGCCATCAACAATTGTTTTTAACATCAAAGATATTTTAATTTTAAAAATTTCACAATTTCCATTAACATTTTTCACAGCTGGATCCTCCTCATCCAGACAGTGGTAATAATGATCTTATTAAGTCTGCACATGTATGGCAATAATGAACTGCAATAAAGATCATTAACAATGGCTGGCCAGTGCTGTGTGTGATACAGCATGATTAGCAGTAGACTATGACCGCACTGTGTGTCAGTCAGACTGCCGGTGATTATTGATGTAATCTCGTTTTCAGCAGATGTTTATTGATCGGGGATGACTGCATCAGACTGGAAGGTTAAAGCACGTCTCTCTCACTGATAATGATAGAAAAATATGGATTGGTTTCTACCATTTTTATGTCTCTAGTAACCAGAAAGTGAACCATTCACACAATCAATATATCCAATTAGTGTGAGAGAACAAGCAGAATAGACACCAGTGATAAAAACTGGTTTGGGCCGGGTCCTAAAGGAGTCGAACAAAATGTGAAGCATAGATTATTTGTTTAAACATACCTCAGCACATTTGTGGCTATATTTGGTGTCTAATATTAGCTTATCTTGACACAAAGTTTATGAAAGAAAGAAATACAGAAATGTGTTCTTTAACAACTCAGCACATTTATATTTATTGGTCTATGGCATCAGACGAATCCACGAGTGTAAGAAGGTTTCAAAAAGTGTGTGTGTGTGGTGGTGGTGGGGGGGGGGGACACACTTTTATATTTACACACTTTTACACTATTATAAAGCAAATAGAAAGCAAAATATCTGAAAAGTGGGGGGCCGCTTCTTACGTGAGTAGAATCTTATGATAAGATAAAGATAAAAATGTATTGCATTTAAACATTCCACATGGGAACAGAGATCACAAAATAACATCAGAAAGTTGCAATATCAACAAACAATTAATGACTAGTTTTACATACATATATATGTATGTCACTACTACAGTCTATTCATTATATTGGAAAACCAATTTTATTAAATTAAACAAAACCTGGACCAAAGATATTTCTATTACAGATCTGTATCTTTCCCTCAAAATATTTTGTCAACATTTAATTAAACCCATTAAAATATGCACACTATGATTTCAATCGCAGCGGTCTACTCTAAATAATAATAATTTAAAAAAAAAGAAAAAAAAAGATAATGATTTTCACTGTACATATTAGAACAGTTGACATTAAAATCATTTCTCATCATGTTCACTAAATTTGTTTATTACCACTGATTGTAAATACATTTAATATATAGAGAAAAAACTGTTCAGTGATCAGGGCTCACCCTGGATCAAAAATAACTGTAGCCAAAAAATTAGCCAAATGGGATTTTTATTAGCCATAATGAAAATGTTTTAGCCAAAATTGTTTTGTGCAGTATTGTATATAGTATTTATATATGAATATGAAAATACATCTTTTTCAGCTAATTATATACAAACTGGAATAAATTTGAATAACAGAACTATTTCCTGATCAAAATCAAAGATAGCAATGGGGGTAGGAGCAGTTAATATATTACTTTGAATTTTTTTTTTTTTGGGGGGGGGGGGGGATATACAGAGATGGAAGCCAGTGCCCTCTGCAAACACCCACCCCAAATTCTAAGGCCTATGATATTAATACATTAATACATTTTTTAGAGCCAGTAATCATCTTCTCTTTTTTAAAATAGAGCTCATTATTTCTTTAAAGTAGCAATATTTATGTTGGTTTCAACTGCTTTTAATTTTTTTAAAAAGTAACCCATCAATTCCCCACCCCAACAATTTCATAATATGTTGTTGATTTCAGTTTATAAAATACGAAGCCGAAGAATGCCAACTTCACGTTATTACAACTATTCCATTTACGTCAAAAGTTTTGATTAAAAAGATAATGAATTGAAATTTACAGTCTTTTTAAAATCTAGCTAACTTTTGAGATGTCACCTCGCAGTCTACAAACTTTATATTTTATCTAACAAATGTCATGATTATTGTAAACTAATTGTATTCAGTGTATGTTTAACAGCTATTTGTATAAATATTGCATGTTCATTTCCCGCGATCGTGATATGCATGAGTGTGAAATTAACAAAGACAATGGAAATAAACAAATGAAACAGCAATTAAGTATTCATTGATGCAAACAACTTTTTTTTTTTTCTTTCTCCAAATTTACATAAGATTTACTTGCGTGTAATAGTATTGTTTAATGTCCGCAACTCTGTCTCTTGACACATGCAACAGTCTTGGCTGACTGTCAAGCGTGACCTATAAGACACTGAGAACAGCCAACGAACATTTTCGTAACTTTCGCAAACTATGTGATTGGTTCCCGACGTGGACATTGGGTTTAACGTGAAGCGCATAAACCAGTCTAGCGGACGTTTTTGTTTTCCTCGGTCTGGCTGAACTCGGCCCTAGCCTACTTGTCTTCGGCCCTGAACTAGCATGTGTATTGAAACTGTCGCGCATTGTCGATCCGTTTTATTACTTTGGTTCAAAGACTTTACAAAGTTAAAATAACAAGCTATAGATCTTTGCTTTCATACATGTTACTGTTAAAATTTATAACCGTGATTATTAAAATAAGCAAACATTATTATGTTGTATTCTGGATGACACCATTTCTCGTTACCGGTTGCGAGATCGCTATTACGCGAATTAAAATATTTGGTATTATTATTATACGTTAGGTGTCGGATAGATTATGTAACAGTTTGTTCACATCGGAAGATAGAAAATGGCTTAACCAAAATTTTTAGCCACTTAAATTTTTTATTAGCCATTTAAAAACCCCACCTTAGCCATTGGCTAATTTGGCTACCGACAGCGCGAGCCCTGGTGATGCTTCTGCATTTATTTTAATCTTTAACATGTATATCCTATTTATTACCCATATGGGCTCAAATATACGGGGTAATACTAATATTTTTTTGATCTCTGCACAGTGTGCAGATTGCTTCTACAGCCACTGATTGGCTGGCTTTAAAATCACGACGTTTGGTTGGTTGCTTGCCATGGCCGGAACTTCACTTTCATTCATATAATTTTTTCATTCATGAGTCAGATTACACATACGTTATACGATCTACAAAGATTTACAAAAATAAATGGACTCATTTGTTTCGTAAACATGAAATGGTATATTTTCAAATGCAAATACAGTTGTATTATTTTGTACTGTAAACATTTGGCTGTAAAGAGAACGCCGTTATGCTATGACGTCACTTACATTACATCATGTAATGCGCGTAAGATTATATCACGTAATGGCTGATGTTGTAGACTCCAGAGGAATTTTTACATTAAAAATCAGTTAAAATTGACAATGGGTAATAAAGAGAATAATCAACTCGCTACGAGGAATTATGAATTATCTGTCCCTCGTGAATGAATGTAAAACCCTCGCCAAAGGCTAGGGTTTACAACATTCATTCACTTGGGACAGATAATTCATAATTAAGATTAAGATTCTCTATGATTCTTCCTGATTAAGATTCTCTATGAGAACGTCTGCTATCCTGTGTTGGCAGGCAGCATTCTGGACGTGGAATATCGCTGCATTCTCATCTTTCTAACACTCTCAGGTACTATTTTTACCTCCCCGCTCGTATGTCTAACAAAACCTGCCGATGTAGACACTGGTGGCTTGCTGGTGGAATCCGTAATTTGCTGGAATTGGCCATGCTGTAATAAAGGGAAGGTAGCCAGCGGGGGCCGCAGGAATATACACACACTGGAAGAGGGAATCTTTCGTTAATTGACTTGAGACAGAAATATAACAACGCTGGGATCACCAGCTCACATCTGGATACATGTGAGAAGATGTAGATTTCACATCACTCTGGATTGTGTTAATTATTTTACAGTGATTGTTTTACCACAATGTTAAAGAAGTGGATTTCATGGGTAAGACAAAGAAGAGAACATAAAAAAGGCATTTTAAAAATGATCAGAGTGACAGGTGTATGGAATGAATCCCATGTTTGTGTTCGCATGTGCATGTAGCTGGATGGCCTTGTGCATTATGTATATACAAGTACAAGATGAATGTTCTTGTTGTGATAAAACTTCTCCCCAATCCTTTGAGCACATGTTGTTTTGTTTGTTTAGTTTAATCATTCTGTAATTACTTAGTGTCCTTGCACCTATTTTATTAAAAGTTCCTCTCTCTTCACACGTTTTACCTTCACCCTGTCCGTCTCTCCTCACCTGTCTGTTTATTTTTATCGTACCTCTTAAGCGTTTTGAGATACACAAGAAATCTGAGCTCTCGCCTGTTGCACAACTTGAGTAATAAGGCTTTTGTTAAAAACTATTTTGGTTTGTTGCAAAACCCATATGATGGTGGATCAGTCAGTCAGTCAGTTGTTATTTTATCAGATACATTTATCAAATTTCAATTAAAAGGATTGCAAAAAAAACCAAAAGAAAATGTTTGTTAAAATTCTTTTCTTTTTTTTAAATACCAGAAATGGATATAGGCAGTTTTTTATCAATGAAATTATAAGAAAGCTTTCTGAGGTTTGTCTAAAAAAAGAAAGTTTTTTTTGTCTTGTGCAGGTTGTGAGAAAGTGTTTTGAGGTTTGTGGAAAACAATTTAGTTTTCATCTGTTGTGCAACTGTTGTGATGAGCTGTGGGTTTATTGGGCAATTAGGACAAGATTAATTGGTGTGTATTTTTGTCTTCTTCTCTGATGCGTTTACCATACAGGCCATTCTAGTAGTGTTGCACTCCAGCAGGGCTGTGCCGTGTCTAACACAGGGGAGGTGCAGCTAACATAAATCAGGGAAAAATAGTGTAGGTTTTTTTCAAAAAGACAGACAAAAAAGGCAATTTTAAAAGTTTTAAACTAAATGGGCACTTAAAAAACAAAATTCTTTGATATGGAAGCATTTGTTTCTCACCCTCAGCACCACCCCCACTGGTTTCCTCTGATGACTATGAGTGTATACCCTGTATACTTAATTACTTTAACTTGCGTATCTACCATTCTTCAGTATGTCTTTATGTGTTATTTTTTTAAAATATACATGCAATTTACGAGGGTTTTTTAAAGAATATTTGCACGTGAAAGGTATTTTTGCCTGATGATTGACTTGGCGTATGCTTTTTGTGTTTGGATTGGTGCAGTTTGCAGTAAAGTAGCAAGTTATTTCTGCTGTTGTTTTCGTGGAAGAGGTGCACATTGCAGCCATTTGTCTGGTTCAGATCAGACTCTGTATGTGAGATGTGACATTAGCTAGAACTGCTGAAGATGGTTTTGATTTCTGATATAAGTATTTGATAACGGAGTAAACGATGAAGTGAAGGACAGTGATTCTTGTCTTGTTATTGCTGATTTTGTGTTTTTGGATTATCATGGAAATTGTGATGTGAAATATTTGTACCAACAGACAGCTAGTATAATGCCGAGAAAGGTTTGTTTGATATCACGAGTGGTTATAGTTTTTATATAGTGAGAGGGAGTGAGTAAATGAAAGGAAGGAAGGTAGGGGTGTATGGGTAGCTGAAAAGGGGTGAGTGAATGTATTTAGTCAGCTTTAGTTAACAGAGGGCGGGGGCAAGTGAAGGTGAAACTGAGTGTGAGTGTGAGGGGGTTGATGAAGCTAAGAGGTGAAATTGAGTGAGTGAAAGAAAGAAGAAAAGAGGAAAGCTGAGACTGTAACTGATGGTGAAGGTGAACAGTGTAAGCGAGTCCCCGGGAGAATGAGTGTGTCTGTCCTGATGTTTTACTTTGTCACATGTTTTGCTTTGTCATGGAATGATCAGTGCCCACAACCACAGTTTGTTGACTAGAGTTAAAAGTTCAAGTTTGTTTTGTTTAATGACACCACTAGAGCACATTGATTTATTAATCATCGGCTGTTGGATGTCAAACATTTGGTAATTCTGCCTCATAGTGATCAGAGGAAACCTGCTACAGTTTCCCATTAGCAAGGGATCTTTGATATGCCCTTTCCCCACAGACAAGACAACACATGATATAACCTTTGATATACCAGCAGTGGGTCGCTGGTTGGGTCGGAGTTAAAACCTGATGGGAGAATGGATCCACTGAGGTGGTTTGATCCTGCGATGCAAGCACCTCAGACCAACGTTCAACCAACTCTGTTCATCTGAAGTGAACCATTATGCATAATAATTGTTTTAATTGTAATTTTCTTATTACTGATACATTATCTTTTACCAGTCTTTGCCAGAAAAGGGGGATAATCACTTGCACTTACCTCAATATTCACCTTGAAGATTTAGGTGAACAGCAGATTGATCCCCTGGAAATAAAAATTTCAGTACATTTTATTTGAAACTCCATGTGATTGCTTGCCTAGAACTATTTTAGGAGGGGTTATCTTCAGGCTGCCTTGATTTAGCTCATGGTAAAGACTGCCTTGCCTGTGTGGAGATGGGTAGAGAGTTGTGCTTTGTTTAGTCTGAGATGCAGGAAGGTGAGAACATGATGAGCTGATGTACTAGGTGTCTGGTCTGTCAGTTACCTGTACACATGTTGACCTGTACATCGTTAATGCAGGTGAACATTCTGTACACATGTAGACCTGTACATCGTCAATGCAGGTGAACATTCTGTACACATGTAGACCTGTACATTGTTAATGCAGGTGAACATTCTGTACACATGTTGACCTGTACATCGTTAATGCAGGTGAACATTCTGTACACATGTAGACCTGTACATCGTCAATGCAGGTGAACATTCTGTACACATGTAGACCTGTACATCGTCAATGCAGGTGAACATTCTGTACACATGTTGACCTGTACATCGTCAATGCAGGTGAACATTCTGTACACATGTAGACCTGTACATTGTTAATACAGGTGAACATTCTGTACACATGTAGACCTGTACATCGTTAATGCAGGTGAACATTCTGTACATCGTTAATGCAGGTGAACATTCTGTACATGTTGTAGTCTTGTTCTGTCAGGTGCACAAGTAATTTGAAATTATTTGTTTGAAAACATTGTAAAAATACTGAGCAAGGAAAACGGTTTAATCAGTAATATGCATACATGTTTACATGTGTATGTTATGTGTACCTCTATAATGGATGAACATTGCTGGAAGTTACTGTGTGGGTTACTTCCATATATGTACAATATATCTTTTACATTAAGCACCATTGTTCTAATTTAATATCCTAGATCAGTGAAAGTTGGGACATCCCTGTACGTGTTCAAAAACCCTGAAAATTAATAAAACGTTTTATTGTTACAGGTATTGTTAAGCAGAACGAGATTAAAAATTTACAAGAATAAAAAAAAAAAAAATCTTTTCTTTTTTGAACACAAAAAACCCTGGTTTTTTGGAGGTGAGGAATTTAACTCTTGTTGTACGTTGTCTGTATGTACATATATGTGTATGTCATAATGGAATTTGTTGATATCATTGCCATATTAAGTTAGGGATTCAAACTCTCTGGTACTATACTAATCAATTATGTATATATATATATATATATATATATATATATATATATATACTGGTGTACATGGTATATATTTTGATAAAACTAAACAACGGTATCATCAGTAAGACAAGCGTGCCATGTTTATTGATTCTGTGTGAAGACCTACAACATGATGTATGTGTTTCTTACCTTGGTGCACCCTCCGTTACCAGCATATCAGTACTTGATGGCTTTTCAACATGTCAAAACAAGATTCGATCTCGTTTCAGTAGACTGATCAGTTCTCGGATTTCATCTTTCACAGTTATAGCGATGATTATTTATCAAAGTTTGCATGTTTTCCCAGCTTCCAAACTGTAGGAACTGACTCATTGCAGATAGTATAGAATTGACTGGAAATGTAAAATCAGTTATTTTGACGTAAACAATTGGTTTGCATTCTTGTTTCATGGTATTTCTTGAATATTACTGCTTGGGGATTGTTATTTTTTAAAAGTTTGTTATGTTAACAACACCACTAGAGGACATTGATCTAGTAATCATCGGCTGTTGCTAATTGTGGCATGTAGTCTTAGAGACTTTTTCAAATACTGTTTCAAAACTATAACAAATTCAATATTTTTCATGTAAGGCCATTTTGAAAATTACTCTGAATTTGTGGATCCCATCTTGAGAGGGGGTTGGATGTTGCCAAGTAGTAGAGCACTCACATGTGGCATAATCAATCTAGGATCTAATCCCGTTGGTGGCCCAGTGGGCTATTCCAGCCATTGCTTCACAAGTGGTGTAACTGGATCCTGCACATGATAAATAGAGAATAACTAGTTAATGATGTCGGATATCGGCTTTATTCTGTGATGGTAAGAATGGGAAATTCCACGAGGCTGTATGAAATATGTTGTGCACAGGGTTACATTTCAATATCTGTGTGCATCATTAAATGAAAGATTTCTTCCTCCTTCCTTCTCACCTTGAGATGGCTTTTATATAAATAAACCAAATGATTGTCTTTAAATTGCATTCCCATCTCCCAACATGCCCATATTTGTCATAAAAAGCCAACTTCATAAAAATTTGGTGTCATACAAAAAATTAACTTACTGTTTGAAACTGTTTCTTACTGTTTGAAACGGGAACAACATTGCTGTTCAGTAGTATCAATGTTCGGTGATTTACAATGAGTGGTGATTTGGAATTCTTTACAAAGTGTTCAGAAAATTGTGATTTTAGTTACACTAATAATCGATACCCAGTTTAAAAAAGAAGTTCATCTGTTATGTGTGATTGATTTATCGTTCCTGAATCCAGTACATAAAATACTAGCCATCTTGGTTTTGACATTCTCAATGAACCTCTTGTTGTGATGACTCATTTTAAGTTTCAGTTTTCTGAACATGTTGGTACTTTTTACTCTGTGAACATGCACGTGGGTGATGCTGTGTTATTAGTTCCCTACTGGTCCAACCGGAGGGACTATAGGTTTCATCTCCATCTGTTTGTCTGTCTGTCTGTCTGTCTGTCTCACCTGTCCCACAAATCTTCATTGTTTTCCAGACTTGTTTTTTTAGAATGCCTCAAGATATTGAGCTGTAATTTTGTGTATAGCTTATCATGTACTGTTAAGATCAAATTTGACGTTCATGAAGATTTACCCATTTTTTAAAGAATTATGGCCACTGAACTTACGAGATGTAAAAAATTGTTGGGCCCTGTAGGGGACATGTTTTACTTTAGCAGTACTTTCAGAATGCTTGTTTTTGTTTATGTTCTAATGTGAACTGTTTTTGTTGCAGAGTGACGGAAATGCTGTATTGTTTTTGTTTATGTTCTAATGTGAACTGTTTTTGTTGCAGAGTGATGGAAATGCTGGGTTTTTGAGGGCCGCAAGGGACGGAAACCTTACAGAGGTTCTGGAATACCTCAAGGGGAGTACAGACATAAATACCAGCAACCCAGTAAGTACAGAAATACTAACTTACCTGCATTCCAGTTTATAGCATAAATTAGCTATTTGCATATTATATTGCTGCACAAAACTCCTTAGTATTAAACCAATACAGATTATTTCGCATAATCGAATAGAACTATAAACACATGATAACCTGCATATTTTATTATATCATTTTAAACAGTCTAAAATTAGATGCTAATTTATCCTTGAGTGTTTGAAAAAGATCTTGTAATTGACAGATTTGCTCTTAGGTAGATGTACATGTTAAATTACACATGTGTGCATGTTTGTATGTGCTTTAATTGATTGATGTCATTCTTCTACATGTCACACTCAAGGTCATTCAAATTTTTATCAAAGGTCTCCGATCCAAGTCCACCAAAATATTACACATAGATTATAGTAGTTGTAATACATGTATATAATAATTAATTATTAAATTTGTTGAATTTATTGATGTTTTCATATAATGTTTTTTGTACTGATTGTTTAAAACCACCAAAAGATCAACACTTTTCTAATGTGGAATATATATAAAGGTCTGCAATAAAATTAATCTGATCTTATTTTCAAATGCTGCATATTATCAATATTGCTGTTAATACTAAATCTGTTTTTTTTTTTTTTTTTTTTTTTTTTTTTTTTACAAAAGTATGACTTGGTGAAAGAAATATGGGTGTTTGGTGTAGGAATGAAAAAATTAACATGGGTGTTAAATTTTCTTTAACACCTGTCATTGTTCAAATGTTTGTGAAATGTACAACATACACATGTACACATACAAGTTTGTGTATCTGAATTAGTATGACCTGTGGTTGTTAACAATCTCTGTTGTTAACCATCTTTATCCTGGTGAGTTATCAGAGTGCACTTTCTGTTTTCTCTGAATGATGGCAGGCGTGAATGACAGCCACATGACTAAATAGGTTAAATTGGTGTTATGAAAACCTAGACACATCTGTAGGAAAGGTCAAAGTATGGTTTGGGTTTGGCAGGCAACAAGAAAGTCAAAACAGTACCACCTTCATGGAATGTAAATATATACAGTGAAACCCCAGAAAACAAGATCCTCTAAACCGGAATTCCCTCAAAACTGGACGTTTTTCATCCCCTTTAAAATATCAGTACAAAAAATAACCTCTCAGAACTGGATACCTCTTAAAAGTGGACAATTATCTTGGTTCCCTGGGTGTCTGGTTTAGAGGGTTTCACTCTACATGTATAGTTATCAGCTGGTTGTGGTTAGCTAATTGAAAACAAACAGTACTGGTACCAGCCAGTACAGACATCTCTGGTAGTCTTCATAAACTTTAAATGACTTTCTTTCCTAATTGGTTCAGGGAATCAGATAGAATTTTAGCGTCAATCATTACTTCGGATAAACATATCAATGACTAGTTAATTAATAAATGTTTGCCAAGCATGTTGGACATTTCCCCCCTTATTAATACATTTAAATAAATAAAGATATAAGAGATAATTAAATTTCAACGTTTGTCAAGCATCATGTTTGTATATTTCTAATTTAGTGTTTCATTTCTTCATGTAAATATTCTTGAAATAGCATGCAATATTTGTAAACTATATACATTGCTGCTAACAAACATTAAACAATGATTAATTAGTGTAGTAACAGATCATGGAGCTGGTTGTAATTCTTTGAACATCCAGTTTAATTTGTTAGCCATAGACTGGTATCACACTGTTGAATGCCCTGAAAATCAGTGCAGCTTGTTTAGACCATGCCAGTATATAGTTTGTCATAAATTTACGTAGTAGTAGGTAAACACCAAATTACACAACATATAAGATAAAATCCACTTGTTTTTGTTTTTAATTTCCCTTTTATTGGGGGTGGTGGACATATTCTCTGATCACTTCATCTTCAGAATTGTGGCTGTTTGGGTGGTGGAGAGGTCGGTGCATATACATAAATTGCAGGCTACATGTTTGTCATTCCAATGCCTATTCACGATTCATGAATACAAATGTATGTTTGTCATTCCAATGCCTATTCACGATTCATGAATACAAATGTATGTTTGTCATTCCAATGCCTATTCACGATTCATGAATACAAATGTATGTTTGTCATGGATACTCTAATGAATGCTTTGTTTTACAGAATGGCCTGAATATGTTTCAATGTGTGTTACTCTAATGAATGCTTTGTTTTACAGAATGGCCTGAATGTGTTTGAATGTGTGTTACTCTAATGAATGCTTTGTTTTACAGAATGGCCTGAATGTGTTTGAATGTTTGTTACTGTGAATGCTTTGTTTTACAGAATGGCCTGAATGTGTTTGTTACTGTATGTGTGTTTTACTCTAATGAATGCTTTGTTTTACAGAATGGCCTGAATGTGTTGTTACTCTAATGAATGCTTTGTTTTACAGAATGGCCTGAATGTGTTTGTCATGTGTGTTACTCTAATGAATGCTTTGTTTTACAGAATGGCCTGAATGTGTTTGTCATGTGTGTTACTCCAATGAATGTTTTGTTTTACTCCTAATGAATGCTTTGTTTTACAGAATGGCCTGAATGTGTTTGTCATGTGTGTTACTCCAATGAATGCTTTGTTTTACAGAATGGCCTGAATATGTTTGAATGTGTGTTACTCTAATGAATGCTTTGTTTTACAGAATGGCCTGAATGTGTTTGAATGTTTGTTACTGTAATAAATGCTTTGTTTTACAGAATGGCCTGAATGTGTTTGTCATGTGTGTTACTCCAATGAATGCTTTGTTTTACAGAATGGCCTGAATATGTTTGAATGTGTGTTACTCTAATGAATGCTTTGTTTTACAGAATGGCCTAAATGTGTTTGAATGTATGTTACTCTAATGAATGCTTTGTTTTACAGAATGGCCTGAATGTGTTTGTCATGTGTGTTACTCCAATGAATGCTTTGTTTTACAGAATGGCCTGAATATGTTTGAATGTGTGTTACTCTAATGAATGCTTTGTTTTACAGAATGGCCTAAATATGTTTGTCATGTGTGTTACTCTAATGAATGCTTTGTTTTACGGAATGGCCTGAATGTGTTTGTCATGTGTGTTACTCTAATGAATGCTTTGTTTTACAGAATGGCCTGAATGTGTTTGAATGTTTGTTACTGTAATAAATGCTTTGTTTTACAGAATGGCCTGAATGTGTTTGTCATGTGTGTTACTCCAATGAATGCTTTTTTTTACAGAATGGCCTGAATATGTTTGAATGTATGAATGCTTTTTTTTACAGAATGGCCTGAATATGTTTGAATGTATGTTACTCTAATGAATGCTTTGTTTTACAGAATGGCCTAAATATGTTTGTCATGTGTGTTACCCTAATGAATGCTTTGTTTTACAGAATGGCCTGAATGTGTTTGTCATGTGTGTTACTCCAATGAATGTTTTGTTTTACAGAATGGCCTGAATATGTTTGAATGTGTGTTACTCTAATGAATGCTTTGTTTTACAGAATGGCCTGAATGTGTTTGTCATGTGTGTTACTCCAATGAATGCTTTGTTTTACAGAATGGCCTGAATATGTTTGAATGTGTGTTACTCTAATGAATGCTTTGTTTTACAGAATGGCCTGAATGTGTTTGAATGTTTGTTACTGTAATAAATGCTTTGTTTTACAGAATGGCCTGAATGTGTTTGTCATGTGTGTTACTCCAATGAATGCTTTGTTTTACAGAATGGCCTGAATATGTTTGAATGTATGTTACTGTAATGAATGCTTTGTTTTACAGAATGGCCTAAATGTGTTTGTCATGTATGTTACTGTAATAAATACTTTGTTTTACAGAATGGCCTGAATGTGTTTGTCATGTGTGTTACTCCAATGAATGCTTTGTTTTACAGAATGGCCTGAATATGTTTGAATGTATGTTACTCTAATGAATGCTTTGTTTTACAGAATGGCCTAAATATGTTTGTCATGTGTGTTACTCTAATGAATGCTTTGTTTTACGGAATGGCCTGAATGTGTTTGTCATGTGTGTTACTCTAATGAATGCTTTGTTTTACAGAATGGCCTGAATGTGTTTGTCATGTGTGTTACTCCAATGAATGCTTTGTTTTACAGAATGGCCTGAATGTGTTTGAATGTTTGTTACTGTAATAAATGCTTTGTTTTACAGAATGGCCTGAATATGTTTGTCATGTGTGTTACTCCAATGAATGCTTTGTTTTACAGAATGGCCTGAATGTGTTTGAATATATGTTACTCTAATGAATGCTTTGTTTTACAGAATGGCCTAAATTTTTTGTCATGTGGGTTACTCTAATGAATGCTTTGTTTTACAGAAAAATGGC
Organism: Gigantopelta aegis; assembly: GCF_016097555.1. NCBI lineage: Eukaryota > Metazoa > Mollusca > Gastropoda > Neomphalida > Peltospiridae > Gigantopelta > Gigantopelta aegis. The sequence goes on from NC_054706.1 coordinate 2,560,457, forward strand.
CTGAATGTGTTTGAATGTTTGTTACTGTAATAAATGCTTTGTTTTACAGAATGGCCTGAATGTGTTTGTCATGTGTGTTACTCCAATGAATGCTTTGTTTTACAGAATGGCCTGAATATGATTGAATGTATGTTACTCTAATGAATGCTTTGTTTTACAGAATGGCCTAAATGTGTTTGTCATGTGTGTTACTCTAATGAATGCTTTGTTTTACTGAATGGCCTGAATGTGTTTGAATGTGTGTTACTCCAATGAATGCTTTGTTTTACAGAATGGCCTGAATATGTTTGTCATGTGTGTTACTCCAATGAATGGTTTGTTTTACAGAATGGCCTGAATGTGTTTGTCATGTGTGTTACTCCAATGAATGCTTTGTTTTACAGAATGGCCTGAATGTGTTTGTCGTGTGTGTTACTCCAATGAATGCTTTGTTTTACAGAATGGCCTGAATGTGTTTGAATGTTTGTTACTGTAATAAATGCTTTGTTTTACAGAATGGCCTGAATGTGTTTGAATGTTTGTTACTGTAATGAATGCTTTGTTTTACAGAATGTCCTGAATATGTTTGAATGTATGTTACTGTAATGAATGCTTTGTTTTACAGAATGGCCTGAATGTGTTTGTTATGTGTGTTACTCCAATGAATGCTTTGTTTTACAGAATGGCCTGAATGTGTTTGAATGTTTGTTACTGTAATGAATGCTTTGTTTTACAGAATGGCCTGAATATGTTTGAATGTATGTTACTGTAATGAATGCTTTGTTTTACAGAATAGCCTGAATGTGTTTGTTATGTGTGTTACTCCAATGAATGCTTTGTTTTACAGAATGGCCTGAATATGTTTGAATGTTTGTTACTGTAATAAATGCTTTGTTTTACAGAATGGCCTGCATGTGTTTGTTATGTGTGTTACTCCAGTGAATGCTTTGTTTTACAGAATGGCCTGAATGTGTTTGAATGTTTGTTACTGTAATAAATGCTTTGTTTTACAGAATGACCTGAATGTGTTTGTTATGTGTGTTACTCCAATGAATGCTTTGTTTTACAGAATGGCCTGAATATGTTTGAATGTATGTTACTCTAATGAATGCTTTGTTTTACAGAATGGCCTGAATATGTTTGAATGTGTGTTACTCTAATGAATGCTTTGTTTTACAGAATGGCCTGAATGTGTTTGAATGTATGTTACTGTAATGAATGCTTTGTTTTACAGAATGGCCTGAATGTGTTTGAATGTATGTTACTCTAATAAATGCTTTGTTTTACAGAATGGCCTGAATGTGTTTGAATGTTTGTTACTGTAATAAATGCTTTGTTTTACAGAATGGCCTGAATGTGTTTGTTATGTGTGTTACTCCAATGAATGCTTTGTTTTACAGAATGGCCTGAATGTGTTTGAATGTTTGTTACTGTAATAAATCCTTTGTTTTACAGAATGGCCTGAATGTGTTTGAATGTTTGTTACTGTAATGAATGCTTTGTTTTACAGAATGGCCTGAATGTGTTTGAATGTGTGTTACTCTAATGAATGCTTTGTTTTACAGAATGGCCTGAATATGTTTGAATGTATGTTACTGTAATGAATGCTTTGTTTTACAGAATGGCCTGAATATGTTTGTTACTGTAATGAATGCTTTGTTTTACAGAATGGCCTGAATATGTTTGAATGTGTGTTACTCTAATGAATGCTTTGTTTTACAGAATGGCCTGAATGTGTTTGAATGTGTGTTACTCTAATGAATGCTTTGTTTTACAGAATGGCCTGAATATGTTTGAATGTATGTTACTGTAATGAATGCTTTGTTTTACAGAATGGCCTGAATATGTTTGTTACTCTAATGAATGCTTTGTTTTACAGAATGGCCTGAATGTGTTTGAATGTTTGTTACTGTAATAAATGCTTTGTTTTACAGAATGGCCTGAATGTGTTTGAATGTTTGTTACTGTAATAAATGCTTTGTTTTACAGAATGGCCTGAATGTGTTTATTACTCTAATGAATGCTTTGTTTTACAGAATGGCCTGAATGCTCTACATTTGGCATCCAAGGAAGGCCACATCAACATCGTCACTGAGCTGCTCAACCGCGGGGCCAACGTTGAAGCAGCCACCAAGGTCAGTAACTCTCACCTCCTCCTCACTGGAGTCCTGCACAAATTGTAGTACTTGAATGTTGTTAGTACCCCATACTTATTTATAGCACAGGGCTTCTTCACACAGTGGTACTGGATGATATGTGGAGGCAGTTTTTATAATTGTTCTTTAAAAGTTTGTTACAAAATAACTAAATGCATAAGTTAAAGTTCAGATGGTTGGTTTGGAGCCAATCTTTAAATAACCTGTTTACTTTTCCCCCAACTTATTAGCTAGAACGTGTAGGTCAATAAGACATGGTATAATCCAGACAAAGAAAACTATTTTAATGTGAAACTGGTTCATAACCTCACAAACATTACCTAAGAATTTTTTTCTTTCTCTTTCTGTTTGGAAATATGTTGCGAATAACACATTTGTTAAAAAATGTCCGTCTTCTGTTTGGAAATTCCTTCTAGTACACTGATCCACCCACAAATGTGTTACCGACTACAAAACCCTCATTGAATTATTAGTGGTCCATGGACTATGTATACATGCTTCAGTTAACTATAATGTTGGAGAGTGTTTGAATTTTATCATCAGTCATTGGTTGTGCTCAGTTTGAACCAACCGATCAACTTTTGATTATACATGTACTTACATAAGAAAGACTTGAATTATTATGTCATGACCTTTTCATTTGTTACAATTGGACGTAGCCCAGTGATAAAGTGGTCATTTCATGGGCTGTCAGTCTAGGATCAGTCCCTGTTGGTGGGCCCATTGGGCTATTTCTTGATCCAGCCAGTGCACGAAAATTGGTATATCAAAGGCTGTGGTATGTGTTATTCTGTCTGAGATGGTGCATATGAAAGATCTCTTGCTACCAATGGAAAAAATGTAGCGAGTTTTCTCTAAGCCTATATGTAAAAATTACCAAATGTTTAACATCCAGTAGCTAATGATTAATAAATCAATGGACTCTAGTGCTGTCTTTTTAAAACAAAATAAACTTGAACTTTTTTGTTTTGTTCACTGGGATAGATTCTACTTATTGCTAATTTTACCTTTAATACCTATTAAATTTTATACTTCTTCATGTACACATGCAAACAAACCTAAACTACAACATATTTACGTCAGTTCATCTGTTAAACTGATTATAGTTATAGTAGGCTCTATGACAATCAGTTGTGAATTTTTATAACTGATCATCGCATGGTAGAGCCCAGTTGATCAGTTTTTAACTATAATCAATCACTAGTTAACAGCATAACATACATGACAGTCTGTACATTGTATAGATGTCAGAAAGACCTGCTTGTGGAATGTAGCCACAGTCTGCTGTAAATAACATGTACACACATTTGGTCTTTCTTCTGTTAGGAATTTCCTCCCAGCATACCGATTCACCCACAAATGTATCACTAGAGTGTATTAAATTACTAGTACCTGCATAGCCTAGAATATGTAGATGTCAAAAAGACCTTCATGCAGAATTTATTACATAAATACACATTTGTTCTAGCTTCTTCTGTTTGGAATTTCTTCCCAGCATACCAATTCACCCACAGATATAATACCAGAGTCAATATTAAATTACTAATAGTAGTACCTGCATTAAATAACAGCACAACCAAGAATATATGAATGTCAAAAGAACCTTCAAGTGAAATTTACAACATTTATACACATTTGTTGTAGCTTCTTCTGTTTGGAATTTCCTCCCAGTAGATTGAATCACCTGCATATTAGTTATTTGACCATTATTAAATTACTGGTACATGTTTACATGTATTAAGAAAGTAAAGTCTGTAGCCAGCTGTTAAGTATATTTATAGTGAGCCGAGGTATAAATAAAAGTCTGCCAACACTATCAGGCTCACAGCAGAACCAGTGTACAGAGATGGGGTGTGATAAAAAGCATGTGTTTGTGGTTAACAGAAACCATGCTGCAATATTCAGACTGGCAGAGCGGGTTTGTTAGAGACACAGATTACCCCCCACGCACACTGAATCGCACACTGAATCGCGCACACCCAGCTGAATCACGTACTGTAGAGCGAGTTTCTGATGTGCACACAACTCATATTGATCGTCTTCCCCAACAGTTACCATTAACCACCACGGCAGCTCTCGCTTGATGTCTCAAATTATGGCTTTGGTTGATTGGTGGTCTGTACAAAAACAAATGACCACAATACCATGCAGAATGTTCGTATAATATTATACATGTATACTAACAAAGTAGCATGATCATATTAGTTGAGATCTATGAATGTTATGCTATCTGAGATAAGACAGAAATGAAAATCTGCTGTTTCTAAGTATCACTGGGGTTGTGTGGTGGTGGCAGGGGTGGGGAAAAGCCCTTTTTTCCAGGGAATGGGACCGATCCTCAATCTCTGAGACCGAAATTATTTTTTAAAAACATGCTTTTGCCGGTCCCACTTCTGTCATTCTTGTCGGTCTGAAGCACCTGTCCATTTCTATTACCGGAACAAATTCCTATCCGTTAAGTGGACCTGTCAACACCTATGTACGGAGCTCTGTCGCAGTATCGGGTGGAGTGTCCTAGTCGGAAGCAAGAGGCTTTTGTGCAATACAAACTGCTTGAAATAGCATAAAATATACTGAAATAATCTATAAATGTATTTTTTGTTGACTGTTCGATGTAGTGTATCCAATAAGTATAAAGGATTTTAAAATTAACAAAAGGTTTCCACCTTTTTTGTTAACAAGTGGGAGTAAGCAGAACAGCTACATGTACTGTTATCTCTAGAGCCAGCAGAGGTCAAATTTCATCCAATCAGTGATGACTTATTACTCTCTTTGTCTAAACATGTGCTAGCTCAGGCTGTCAAACACTTCAACGGTGCCATCTTTTATTAATTTTCAGGACACAGTACTGAATACTCGTACTTTTTATACATATATGGAAATTAAAATTAATAACTTTTATTCATTTTTTATATTATTTATTCCATTATGTAAAATATATACAATTTGTGGGTTTTTTTCACTCATGTGATATAAAAAAAATGTTTCATGTTTTCATGTTTATCGTTTGCGTTCATGATTCAAGATAAAACTATACAAATGTCACTATGATTTTTTTTTTAAACTATTGGCAAATATCGTCTTTTAAATATTTATTTTTTATTTTTATTCCCCCCCTCCCTCCCCGGTAGTGACAACATCAAGTGGGACCGATTGACAATTTTATTTTTCCCCACCCCTGGGTGGTGGTGATGATAAACCCATTTGTGGGGATTGGGTTTTTTGCTTACATGCAACATATTACAAGTCATTATGCAAGTCAGTAGAATAGTGATTTCTGTCTGGCTGTCTAACCATCGTTATCATTTCGTTACGGTTCCTGTAATGCTAGTTGTGTATGATGCAGTTCCAGTCTAGATATCACCTTGCTATGTGTACTAGTCCTATCGGTTCCTGTATTGCTAGTTGTGTATGACGCAGTTCCAGTCTAGATATCACCTTGCTATGTGTACTAGTCCTATCGGTTCCTGTATTGCTAGTTGTGTATGACGCAGTTCCAGTCTAGATATCACCTTGCTATGTGTACTAGTCCCTATCAGTTCCTGTATTGCTTGTTGTGTATGACGCAGTTCCAGTCTAAATATCACCTTGCTATGTGTACTAGTCCTATCGGTTCCTGTATTGCTAGTTGTGTATGACGCAGTTCCAGTCTAGATATCACCTTGCTATGTGTACTAGTCCTATCGGTTCCTGTATTGCTAGTTGTGTATGACGCAGTTCCAGTCTAGATATCACCTTGCTATGTGTACTAGTCCTATCGGTTCCTGTATTGCTAGTTGTGTATGACGCAGTTCCAGTCTAGATATCACCTTGCTATGTGTACTAGTCCCTATCAGTTCCTGTATTGCTTGTTGTGTATGACGCAGTTCCAGTCTAGATATCACCTTGCTATGTGTACTAGTCCTATCGGTTCCTGTATTGCTAGTTGTGTATGACGCAGTTCCAGTCTAGATATCACCTTGCTATGTGTACTAGTCCTATCGGTTCCTGTATTGCTAGTTGTGTATGACGCAGTTCCAGTCTAGATATCACCTTGCTATGTGTACTAGTCCCTATCAGTTCCTGTATTGCTTGTTGTGTATGACGCAGTTCCAGTCTAGATATCACCTTGCTATGTGTACTAGTCCTATCGGTTCCTGTATTGCTAGTTGTGTATGACGCAGTTCCAGTCTAGATATCACCTTGCTATGTGTACTAGTCCTATCGGTTCCTGTATTGCTAGTTGTGTATGACGCAGTTCCAGTCTAGAATCACCTTGCTATGTGTACTAGTCCTATCGGTTCCTGTATTGCTAGTTGTGTATGACGCAGTTCCAGTCTAGATATCACCTTGCTATGTGTACTAGTCCCTATCTTGTTGTGTATGTTCCACCTTGTATTGCTAGTATCGGTTCCTGTGTATGATGCAGTTCCAGTCTAGATATCACCTTGCTATGTGTACTAGTCCTATCGGTTCCTGTATTGCTAGTTGTGTATGACGCAGTTCCAGTCTAGATATCACCTTGCTATGTGTACTAGTCCCTATCAGTTCCTGTATTGCTTGTTGTGTATGACGCAGTTCCAGTCTAGATATCACCTTGCTATGTGTACTAGTCCTATCGGTTCCTGTATTGCTAGTTGTGTATGACGCAGTTCTAGTCTAGATATCACCTTGCTATGTGTACTAGTCCTATCGGTTCCTGTATTGCTAGTTGTGTATGACGCAGTTCCAGTCTAGATATCACCTTGCTATGTGTACTAGTCCTATCGTTGTTTTCCCCATTGACTAGCAAGTACAATAAATCTGTATAACTGAACACTTCTTAAACCCATCTCTCACAAAGCTAAAATTCATTATCGTGTCTTACAACATCACTTAGGGGCATGGTGCAAATCATTTACTGCATAACCTACAAGTGGTTTGCATAGTTATTCCACACTTTCAGTATTTTAATTGACAGCAGATTTCTCTCATGCTGTCACACTGGGGACTATCGGCTGTCAATCAAGACATCATGCATACCACTCGTACGTTTATGCGGTAACTTTAACATGTGTAAGTACCAAATGTTTGACATCCAGTTAATAAATCATTGTGCTCTAGTGGTGTCGTTAAACAAAACAAACTTAAACTTAACACGTGTAAGATGTATAAATCCATTGTGTCCTTTATCTTTGAAAAAAAGAGGTAACTGTTTGAGAACTTAGTGGTTGTATTAAATTCACTAAATACAGAAAGGTTTATAACTGTAAACATGAGCAATATGTGCTGATAGCGGCTGTATTGCAGAAAGGTTTATAACTGTAAACATGAGCAATATGTGCTGATAGCGGCTGTAATACAGAAAGGTTTATAACTGTAAACATGAGCAATATGTGCTGATAGCGGCTGTAATACAGAAAGGTTTATAACTGTTAACATGAGCAATATGTGCTGATAGCGGCTGTAATACAGAAAGGTTTATAACTGTTAACATGAGCAATATGTGCTGATAGCGGCTGTATTACAGAAAGGTTTATAACTGTTAACATGAGCAATAGGTGCTGATAGCGGCTGTATTACAGAAAGGTTTATAACTGTAAACATGAACAATAGGTGCTGATAGCGGCTGTATTACAGAAAGGTTTATAACTGTAAACATGAGCAATAGGTGCTGATAGCGGCTGTATTACAGAAAGGTTTATAACTGTAAACATGAACAATATGTGCTGATAGCGGCTGTAATACAGAAAGGTTTATAACTGTAAACATGAGCAATAGGTGCTGATAGCGGCTGTAATACAGAAAGGTTTATAACTGTTAACATGAGCAATATGTGCTGATAGCGGCTGTAATACAGAAAGGTTTATAACTGTAAACATGAACAATATGTGCTGATAGCGGCTGTAATACAGAAAGGTTTAAATAACTGTAAACATGAACAATAGGTGCTGATAGCGACTGTAATACAGAAAGGTTTATAACTGTAAACATGAACAATAGGTGCTGATAGCGGCTGTAATACAGAAAGGTTTATAACTGTAAACATGAGCAATAGGTGCTGATAGCGGCTGTAATACAGAAAGGTTTATAACTGTAAACATGAGCAATAGGTGCTGATAGCGGCTGTAATACAGAAAGGTTTATAACTGTAAACATGAGCAATAGGTGCTGATCGGCTGTAATACAGAAAGGTTTATAACTGTGAACATGAACACTTTATGCCTACTAATGAACACGCTGAAACCACAGTCATTGTCCACTTAGTTTGTGTTATAATATTTATGTATGTATGTATGCACAGACATTATGATATGAAGTATGTCCAAGGTTCGGCTACCTTGACAAGGAACTTGACTCTGTTGACTCTGACCAGCCTCAGTGGCGTTGTGGTAGGCCATCGGTCTACAGGCTGGTAGGTACTGGGTTCGGATCCCAGTCAAGGCATGGGATTTTTAATTCAGATACCGACTCCAAACCCTGAGTGAGTGCTCCGCAAGGCTCAATGGGTAGGTGTAAACCACTTGCACCGACCAGTGATCCATAACTGGTTCAACAAAGGCCATGGTTTGTGCTATCCTGCCTGTGGGAAAAGATCCCTTGCTGCTAATCAGAAGAGTAGCCCATGTAGTGGTGACAGCGGGTTTCCTCTTAGAATCTGTGTGGTCCTTAACCATATGTCTGACGCCATATAACCGTAAATAAAATGTGTTGAGTGCGTCGTTAAATAAAACATTTCTTTCTTCCTTTCTGTTGACTCTGCTATAGAAAACAAATCTGTCCTGCTCTCAGGTTGATTATTTATGATGTTGTTTATGTTCACACAACATCTGCTAACCCCATTTATTACTGTCAAAGTCTGTAGGTCTGAAACCATCTGTTTCTATTGCATGCTGCATCTGGCTTTACAAGCATGCATTACTAGTATACGCATGTACCTAAGGACACCTTAGTCCCTCCACCCCCCACCCCTCTCCAGCTCATCTCCTTATTAGGGCCATTCCGATAACAATTACAAAACAATCTGATGGGTGGCAGGCCTAACGATTTCCAGTGTCAGGCTTTTACATCTTACTAAGCTGAGCACAACAGGTTTTGGTCTGTTCTCAGCACACCATGGTCTCTTTAGTGCAGTGGTGTTATTAATAGCTGGTGAAGAGTTGTACATATTCAGAAATGCATTTCAAGTTAATCTAATTACAACTTAACATTCCATTGGTTTTGACTTGAAATGTTTTGGGGTTAGAATGTTTGGTCTTAATTTGGGCTGGCTTGTTTTGGGCACACCCAGTTATCAGTTCAGCTTTGGTGCAGTCCTAATGTCCTGAATTTGTGGGAAACACTTTTTCCATTTCATGTCCTGTGATCACCGGAACACAGTACATACTATGGCCTTTACTGTATCAGTCATAGGGCACTGGTTGGAATGGGAATATCTTGAATCCACTGAGGGAAGTTGATCTACCACTGAGCTACATACATCTTCTGTTTTATCTATCTATCTGTCTGTCTGTCTATCTGTCTATATATATATATATATATAATGGCTTCCATTAAAAAAAAAAAAAAATTCTGTAAGTAGTGAAGAAAAACCCCCAAAACTCCCAAACCCTCCAACCCTCCCCCAAACCCCCCAAAACCAAACCAAACAAACCAAAACCACCCAAAAAACCCCAAAACAACCCCAAAACAACCCCAAAATACCCCCAAGTGAAGAAACAAACAAAAAAACCTAACCCAAAACCCAACACAAAAAGAAATGAATACTGCACTGAACATGCTTTCATTCATGTATGTAACAGCTCTCAGAAATGGATTATTTTATTTATTACCCTGCATCATACATTTTGTTACATGATGCGTGTCCCACATAACAGGTACATCGACATGTATAGACTTGTAGGCTGGAAGCTACGGGTTGTGCACCCAACCACAAATATTGATTATTCAGCTGTGGATCCGTGTCCATAGAAAATGTTAATACACAAATTACTATTCTGTGAAAAAAAAGAGAGAGAAAAAACCCTTGTTAAAATGTTAATAGTGTGTAAGGAATCTGTATGTAATAATCATCAACATCAATACAGTGCTATATAATTAATCTGCGTGCATACTGCCCTTGGCATGCATTCTTGAAAACCCAGTCAGTCACCTTGGACAGAAAAGTAAGAGAAACGGAGAACAGTTTACATGTTCCCAAACTTTTTCTTCTGTCTATACCTGGATCAGTCTATTATTCCAGTGAGGGTGTTCAGGTTGTGTGAAGTGGTAATTTGCTCCAGGTGTAGACTGGTTTGATGGATGAGACCTTATCTCTTCCACTCACTGATTACCTAATGTGATACACTCCAGTTACCTGGCATATACAAGTGTTTGGCAGGATTGGCAGCCACTGGCTTCAGTGTTGGTTCCATCTTTAATTTATTCATTAATTTACCAATGTTTGACACCCATTAATTAGCCGATATATTTTTCATGCTGGGATGTGAGTAAATATTCATTCATGTATTCCAAGGTGGTTTGGGGATGGAACGTAGCCCAGTGGTAAAGCACTTGCCTGATGTGCAGTTAGACAAGGATGGATCCCTGTCGGTGGTCCCATTGGACTATTTCTCATTCCAGCCAATGTGTAGTGGGTTGCCTCTCTAAGACTATATGTCAGAATTACCAAATGTTTCACATCCAATAGCCGATGATTAAAAAATCAATGGCTCTAGTGGTTTCGTCAGACTTTTAACTTTCATTCATTCATTTGTTCATTCATTCATTTATTAATTAATTAATTCATTCATTAATTCATTCATTCATTCATTCATTCATTCATTCATTCATTTTTACTAACTATTATTTTGGTGAAGTGTATATGTTCAGGTGGGTGCCAATTTTAAGGGCATTCTCGAACCTTCATGAAAATAAATGAAATGTGAAAACAACCTTTAATTTAAATTAAATTTACATACGTCCTTGGTGGTATAGTGGTTATATCATCAGATTTATGGCTGGTAGGTACTGGGTTCACATCCCAATACTGGCTTCCGCCCACATTTGATGCATAACTCACTGGGGATGAGCATTATAAGGCTACTAGAGCAAACTCACTGACCATTAACACTTGACCATTAACACTTGACCATTAACACTTGACCATTAACACTTGACCATTAACTTCCTTTCCTGGACACATGCACAGCCCAGATAGCTGAAGGGTGTGTCCAGGACAGTGTGCTTGGACCTGAGATATAAACACAAACTGAGAATGTAAAATGAAATTCAGATTTAGTTTGTTTAGATCATTCTTTACTATCTGAACTTTATAAACACAGGACATGGAGTTTAGTAAAAGTGGACATGTATGCTGTATGCTATATATCGGCTCACCCTGACCATTGTCAGATTAGCAAATTTCTATAAAAAAATTATATAAAGTCCTTAAAATCCTTACAACATTTGGTATTTGGCTAATAAAATGTTCTTAAAATTAGCCATTTTATAATATTTATCAAAAAATACTATATATAAAACAAATCATCTAGAACCAAATTATTGTCAGTGTGATCCGTGGTATATATGTAGTTTTATATGTTACAAAGGTGAGGAAAATAATGACAATGCAGTGTGCGATTCTGGTTTCAAAAATTAAAGTACCATAAGGACTTCCTGTTTGCAAATGTTGAGAGCCCGCCACCAACCCAGCGAGCCCTACCACGTGTCTCCAGTAGAACAGACGATACACTAAATGTTGAGAGCCCGCCACCAACCCAGCGAGCCCTACCACGTGTCTCCAGTAGAACAGACGATACACTAAATGTTGAGAGCCCGCCACCAACCCAGCGAGCCCTACCACGTGTCTCCAGTAGAACAGCGATACACTAAATGTTTTGCATGAAACCATGGAAACGATTGCTATTCAAGATTGTGGTTTGCCAGGATTTCGAGATATATGACTGTGTCATTTCGAAAAATCAATGTCATTTGTACAGATAATTTTTGCAAGCTCGTATGCTAGCCAAGTTTGAGAGTCCTACATGATTTTTGCAAGCCTCTCCTCAAAATCGCACACTGCAATGTGTAGCAGAGACCTCTTGGTACTGTGACCTAAGAGACTGTGGACTACAGGTAGAGTTGTATGTTTTGTGTGATTTCAGAAAGGAAACACTGCCCTGCACATCGCCTCGCTCGCTGGCCACGAAGACATCATCAAGATCCTCGTTGAAAATGGAGCCAAGGTCAATGTACAGGCACAGGTAATACATGGACATTTCTATTATTGAATTAATAAACAGTCAGTCAGTGAGACGCTGATAGGCAATTTGACTAAAACCAGTGATCATGGTAAGTGTGGTTAAATAATCATTGTATTGATTACACCAGCATGCAGAGGCCTCAGTATTCAAGTTTTTTGGAATAAAATAGTTTTGAAAAAGTAGACTGAATGTATAGTATAGTTTAATATTTTGAAATATTTCCAATTAAACATGAATCATTTTGTACTAATTGACTTACTTTCTTTAAGTACATTTAGGGGTGCAGAAATGGAAAATATTTAACTAGCCCGCCGGACCAGAACCAACTAAATTTTACTAGCCGGACAGAATTTCGACTAGTCCGCCAGTCTATAGAACAATATATTATTAACAGTATTATAATATACAGGGTCTTCCCTTCAAATGATATATATAGATATATATTGACAAAACATTACTAATAGCACTTGGTAAGTAATCAACATCACATGTCAAACAAAATCAAAAAGACGGATAGACTGTCGGGCTGGTAGTTGCATTTTTTAAATCGTCTGTCTGTATGTATTTATTTCTAATTATTACGTGTTATTTAGTTTATTGCCTTATTCTAAGGGTGTATTTATTGTTAATGTTAATGTGATTGTTTCTAATTATTACGTGTTATTTAGTTTATTGCCTTATTCTAAGGGTGTATTTATTGTTAATGTTAATGTGATTGTTTTTAATTATTACATGTTATTTGTTTATTGCCTTATTCTAAGAGTGTATTTATTGTTAATGTTAATGTGTTTGTTTCTAATTATTACGTGTTATTTGTTGTCCAGGCTGGCTTCACTCCCCTGTACATGGCAGCCCAAGAAGGTCACGCAGAGGTCCTCAAGTTCCTGTTAGGGAACGGAGCCAACCAGAGCCTGGCCACTGAGGTAAGCAGCTCATCGCACAGAGCCGACACAAATCACAGTTGAAGCTCATTTCACATTTTTTGTTTTCACAAAGTAGACTGGATATTTTTCAGCTTTTAAAACATTATTTCAGTAAATGTTTATTTTTAAAAAGGCATACATGCCACATCTCTGTCATTAACAAAATCAGTTTTTTTGTGAACACTACATGATAAATTATCAATTAATTTTACTGTGTTTTTAGTAAAACACTCATCTGATGTGCAGTAGGTTCAATTTATTTTGATGTATATATATCCAGTTACGGTTCAAGCATTCTGTCCTGGGCACATACCTCAGTGATCAGATTTGCCTGTCCAGGACAGTGGGTTGATGGTTAATTGGTACTGAGAGAGAAGTCAGTGTTGTGACTTTACACTTCACCATTGAGACATTACAGCTTGCTATGGGTGCGAACCCTGTACCTACCAGTCATAAAGATACTGAGGCCTTTTAGTAAATAACCGCGAGACGTAGCCCAATCTAGCATCACGACATCAGTGCATCATGACTGGTATATCAAAGGCCGTGGTATATTCTATCCTGTCTGTGGGATGGTGCATATAAAAGATCCCTTGCTACTAATAGAAAAAATGTAGCGGGTTTCATCTCTGTAACTGTCAAAATTACCATACGTTTGACATCCAATAGCCGATGATTAATAAATCAATGTGCTCTAGTGGTGTCACTAAACAAAACAAACTTTAAACTTTTTTAGTAAATAAATTTATCGCTGTAGTACATACATCCTGTAACAACACGTTTACTGTTGTGAATATTTGATAAACGAACTGCATGGTTTTTGTTGACAGGATGGGTTCACTCCCCTGGCTGTAGCTCTTCAACAAGGCCATGAGAAGGTGGTTAGTGTGCTCCTCGAACATGACAGCAAGGGCAAGGTTCGCCTGCCTGCCCTGCACATCGCCGCTAAGAAAGACGACGTCAAGTCGGCGGCGCTGCTGCTACAGAACGAACAGAACAACGTCGACACGCAGACCAAAGTGAGTGGACCTTCTCAGTTATCTACCCTTGATTTCACCGTTTTAAACTTGTCTTAAGAAGATACTGTGAAAAGTTTAAATATTTTTAACATTTGAAATTGCAGTGATTATATTTATATGAGGTCATCTTTGTTGTAAATAGTAAATACTGTGTGTTTGAGTTAATACAGGCCTGTTTGTCAATCCATTTCATTTATTAAATAAATAAATATTGTCTGAAAACCACCAGCCTAAACCACCACCCTCCCCCCCCCCCCCCCCCCCCCCAAGAAAAAAATAATACCATTTAATAGTATGATGGTATATGTTTATATTATGCTTTGGGTAATGTCTAAAACCGTTTCAGGGATATGTAAATGGAATGCATGTGAATAGCATGCAAATATATTTTTTGTTTGTGTGTGTGTGTGTATGTGTGTGTGAGTGTTAGTGTGTGTGTGTAAGAGTGTGTGTGTGTGTGTAAGTGTTTGTGTGTCTGTGTCTGTGTGTGTGTGGTTGAGAGTGTGTGTTTGTGTGTGTGTGTCTGTGTGTGTGTGTTTGTCTGTGTGTGTGTGTGTGTGGTTGAGAGTGTGTGTTTGTGTGTATCCGTCTATGTAGGTGGATAGGTATGTTCATGGGTGTATATGTGTTTGTATGTGTTTGTGTGTATGTGTGTGTGTGTTACACCAGTTTGTCACAGTCTTTTATAATATTAAGACATGTATGCATTGTTATAGTTTAAAAATAATCTGCATTGTTGTTGTAACTGTTGGTACTAATAAACGTGTATAGAGTGTTTTGTAAACATCATCTAACTCATGACTTGCTCTCCCATGCTCTCACAGAGTGGAGGCCTCGTTAATGACACAACTAAGGTTGGTTTTCATTGGTTTGTTGTCATAACTTGTTTGTCTTGCATTCTCTCATTGGTTGTCACCACGTGTTCTGTTTGTCAAGTGTTTAATGCATTTATTCCCTGTCTCTTGTAAACATACCAGTATTGTTGTGCAGTGTGTATTTTAAAAACAAATCTCTGATTGTGTTGAGCTATTAATAATTTAAAAAAGCATTAAAGAAGGAGTGGTACGTAGCCCAGTGGTAAAGCACTCACTTGATGCACGATCGATCCCCGTCGATGGGTCCGTTGAGCTATTTCTTGTTCAAGCCAGTGCAGGGTGTAGGGTGTTTCCTCTCTAAGACTACATGTCAAAATGTCAAAATGTTTGACATCCAATAGCCAATTATTAATAAACCAGTGTGCTCTAGTGGTGTTGTTAAACAAAACAAAGGTTAACTAAAATTAAAGGCCACCTGTTTAGTCTTGCTATTTGAGGATATATTTCCAGTTGGGATTCCACTCAGTTGGTAGAGCACTGTTGAAGTGCTTGTATCGTAGTAGTGGATCCACTTGGTGCACCCATTCTCCAATTCTTTATTCCCGATCCAACTAGTGCCCCACGACTGGTATATCAAAGTCTGTGGTATGTGTTGCATTGTCTGTGGGAAAATGCATATAAAAGATCCACCAGAAATTGTCAAATGTTTGATATTCAGTTGCTGATGATTAATAAATTGATGTGCCACCAAACAAACATTTAACTTTACCTGGTAAGAAAAACAGGGAAAACAAATACCAATCTACTATATGCAGAAATAAACTTTTAACAATGGTTTATTTGTAAATGTCTTGTAAGCTTGTGTTTGCACATTCCTTTCTTTTTTCATTACACATTAGTGACATGGTCATGTCAAATAAAGTTGTTTTTAGCTGGTTTGTGTTTATCATTTTTTTAAAGTTGTGTTGCATTTTGTGTGTTTTTTTCTTTTTTTTCTCCATATATTTGTTTTTGTTGCTAAGCAACGGTAAACTGTTTTACTGTCCTGTTTGTGCACCAATCATTTTCATGTGTGTTTTGGACAAGGTTATTGTTTTTCAATATGTGTTAATTAATGTAATATATTCTATTAGAATCCGAATTAGCTAGTTTAGATAGAAATAACCTACAGAAACTATCACCATTGTGATAGATAAAGCAAATCCAACCCAAGGGACATGTTTTTGTAAACCTTGGCTGTTGCATATATTATTTTGGATTTAATTTATCTATATCTCATAATGTACGGTAACTGATTCTTTTTCTTTCCCCCTTAATTACAATAACAAAACATTTGTAAACATTTGTTTATTCTTGACCAAGTTGTAAACATTTCACCTACAAACTTGTTTAATAATACTTGAAGAAATAAAGTCCCCATTCTACAACAACATAAAACAGGCAACCACTTCACCATTAATATACAGTGGGATAAATTTACTTATTTGTCAAAATATTTTTAAAACAAAGATTCAACATTTTACAAGAGTTTTGACATCAGTTGCGTATACTTGGCATATTTAGATATTGTACAGCCTGAGGACCAGTCAGATATTTGTTTTTATCTCCAAGTAAAAGCTAGCTAATCCAGTGGGAATTAATGAGAAAATATATATCCCATAATATTAGTTAAAATTTACAGTAATCTGCAAAATGTATTGTTAAAATCACTTTCTAGTATCTTGATATTGTGAGAAATGTTCCTGTATGTTTCAGAAATAATAATGCAATTGTGTTATGGATAGTTTGCATATTGATATCAGAGATAGGAAGATTTGTGTCACAGATTTATTCCATATATATGGCAATTATATGATAAATAGATAAATACATTCACACACCCCTCCTAAACACATACATATATATATACATGCAAACACGTGCACACACACACACAGACTTAAAAATTGTTAAACATTTAGTTTTTTGTGTGTCATAATAATAATAATAGTAAATGACTCTTGAAAAGTTACATTTAAGTTGCATTATTACTGTTACCGGTTTTTGTCTACTACATCAATGTAAGATGTTTTATAAAATGTGTTAAACAAACACTTTTGTATTATATGCTTTGTCGTTTGTTTTTGTCTTTATTTTCTCCAAATTTAGAGATGTGTTCCAATGACATTAATTAAAGACAAAATTCAAATTCTTAGATTTTAAATTATTTTTTAATTTTTTCAGAGTGGCTTTACCCCGCTGCACATTGCTTCTCACTATGGTAACACAAATGTGGCCAAGCTACTCATTACTCGTGGGGCAGAGGTCAACTTCAAGGCCAAGGTCAGTTATCAATATTTGAATTCATTTACTGATGTATTTATCATTTATGTACTTGTTACACAATTTCAGATTTTAGTATCAACATGTTACACAATTTCAGATTTTAGTGCCATCTTGTTACAAAATTTCAGATTTTAGTGCCACCTTGTTACACAATTGTCAGGTTAACTATACGTCACAGTCTGATCAATTTCCATCATGTAGCTTTTCATTGGTTGTATGGCATTGGTGACCTGGTCATCACCTAGGAGCAGCCAGTCGTGTGTCTTGAAATTGTAAACACATGTACATGTGTAAACAACTATGTGTTATCAAAACTAACAACAGATATGTAAGAAATGCAGTTTTTGTATAATTATTTTGTTAATACACATGCATGATATAAATGTGTTAATAGTGGAAAATGTAAATGTTATGTGTCCCTGGCGGTGTGTAGCTGTATAGAGATAAACATTGTGACTGTTGTGTTTTTCAGAATAACATCACACCCCTGCATGTGGCATCTCGCTGGGGGAAAGCTAACATGGTGACATTGTTGCTAGACAACCAAGCAACCATTGATGAGAGAACTCGCGTAAGATGAATGTTTTTGTACATTTTGATTTCTAATTATCAATTATAATTTTGTTTGACAAAAATATGTTCCATTTTATTTTATTTTGTGGGGGGGGGGGGATGTTATAGTTTGACTCTTTGTTAGATTTAGTACCAAATATTCAGGATGTGTTTATGGCATATTTTGACAATTTCCTTTTAGTAATATTAACATCGTTAAGAAATGAATGTCATAAAAACTGATTTTTAATGTATTATTTGTTTACCCTTTTTATTTTGTATGTCTGTTGGTGTTTGAGGAAATAACAAATAAATTGTTAAAATGGCCAAAATAGGAATGACTAGGAATGACAATTTGAAATGAAGTCCATACTCATTATTTACAACTGTTTGTTTCATGAAATTGTTATGATGAAAATGTGTATTTACATTTAATCATTTGTTTTTGTTGTTGTGTTTCAGGATGGGTTAACTCCCTTGCACTGTGCATCTCGTTCGGGTCACGAGGGTGTTGTTGATCTTCTCCTGGAACGTGGCACTCCAAACTCGTCAAAAACAAAGGTCAGTCTCCTGCTGATAGCAACATGTTCTACAAAACTGAAATTAATAGTATAGAGCTGGTGTTTTATTAATTTAGGAGTAGGTTTGCTGAATTATTTGTAATGGAAAATTGGTTGTCACTGCCCCTCAGAAACAAAGATAAAATGAAATAATGGAGTATGATTAGCGTGAAAAGAAGGGGTAAATGGAGATAAAATGAAATAATGAAATGGAGAGAGGAATAATGAAAAAATGAGAAAGTATAAGGGATAAACAGAGTGAAGAAAGTTTGAAAATAAAATGAAAGAGGGGGGATGAGAATAAATAAAAGATATATTTGTCAGAGGACCTTAATAAGAGTGAAAATATTTTGTTTTAATGACTTTAAAATTTAGTTAAATGCTATTTTCAAGTTGAAGCCCTGTTCTTGTTATAAATTTCTTTTTTTTAATATATATATGCCAGTCTGCTAAGACATTTTGAACCCTAGAAATTTTGAATATTTTAATCTGTAGTAATCATATTATAGTGACAAATGTTTGTTGTTTTCAGAATGGTTTGACCCCGCTTCATATGGCTGCACAGGGCGACCATGTTGACTGTGCGCGTCTGCTGCTGTACCACAAGGCTCACCTCGACGAGATCACTGTCGTTAGTATTGATGTTTAGTTATTATATTTAGAACACTTTTAATTTAAAATCTTTAATATTAAAACCCCCATTTCAATGCGGAAAATTAAGTTTAGTATAAAAATGTATTTATTTTTCTAGTCCTAATTTAGATTTATGAGTGATGGCAAACAGAACAGCATTTGCTTTGATAAAATTGACTACACCTCAAAATAAAACCTAAAACACAGACTTTCATTTTTTTAATAGAAAAAATTATTTTTAAAAATCACACTCAAGATGGGGAAAACCGTACTCTTTCAAGAAAACTGAACAGAAATTATGCTCCTGGAAATAAGAAAGTGTCTAGGGATATTGATTGTAACCAACATATATAAACTATTTTAATATTATAACATGGATACAGTACAACACTTGACTAAATTGTTTAAATAACTAAAGTCTGTAAAAATGCATTTTTAAAATTGTGTATTATATATTTCTACATCAATTCATTTAAAATTTAATTTTTTCTGAAAATGATTATGATGCATTTTTTAAATGTAATAATTTTTACGTGTATGTGCTCTGTTTGTGTTGAGGTATTTTGAAATCTAACAATGTTGTTTGTGTTTCAGGACTACCTGACTCCGCTTCACGTGGCTGCTCACTGTGGGAACGTCAAGACGGCCAAACTGCTCCTCGACAGGAAGTGTGAGGCCAACGCTCGAGCTTTGGTACGCGCCTTTCTAATCAGCTATCTTGGTTTTGTGTCTTGTCTGTAGTTTAGAGATCATTGTTTTGTTATTACTACTCAAAGTATAATACAGGTGTTAATAATCATAATAATAATACATAATTATATTAATTTCATCTGCTTCAAAGTAATTCATTAGTAACACAATGTTTGTTTCTCTGTAAAATTCATTAGTAATACAATGTTTGGTTCTCTGTAATTCATTAGTAATACAATGTTTCTCTGTAAAATTCATTAGTAATACATAGACAAAACTACATATATGTGGTTTTCTGATTTCTGTATTCCACGAGTGTATTTCCTGCAGAAAACCCCGATGCCGCAGGCAGAGGGGTTTCCGGCAGGAAATACACTCGTGGAATACAGAAATCAGAAAACCACATATATGTAGTTTTGTATTTATTACATACCCTAAATTGGAATTTTTTTTCCAAATAATAATTTAGAAATTGTAACACTGCTAGCTAATGACGGGGATTTCTAAATTTACACAACTAGGACAGCTGTGTTACTATGCGGACCGAAGAACCACCAATTATTACACAAAGGAATATAGTTCTATTTAAACAATAAACAGAAATAAGAAAAAACTAGTGAAAAGTTACCTATAATTTTAATGATATTGTTTGAAATGCCTTTTAAAGACAATGTAATCGATAAAATTCACGAACAATATAATATTTAATTTGCTCGTAATACGTCAGAAAACCTTCAGTGTGCCAGTTTTAATAACGAAGAAAAATGTCAAGAATTGTTCACTCAGTGTCTGAGTCGTCATCGGTGTGATTTCTTTTATTGATGTTCATGGAATTATTCGTTGCTGAAAAGTTTAAGTTTATAATTAAATGTGCCTCCATAAATCATCGCTCCACTGAATAATCCGGTTGACAGTTCATTCAAGTTTTCTACGTGAGGAGACGGCATTGTTGCTAAAGTCGACGACAGTCACTTTTCGAACCCTTGTTTTGGCTTCGTACACAATAAATATAGCATATCTTACCGTAATTTCACTAGAAATCCATATTTTGTAAAAGGTGCAATTTTTTAATCACAAGATTTTGTTCAAAGACATCCAGGTGCATTAGTAATGTTAAGAAAAAAAAAAATTCAATAGCAATTTTACATTGGAATTTGTTCAAAAAGGAAACGTTGTGTACCCAGTTTATGGTTATTGTAAGGAGATGCAAAGTGACGTCATTGGAATACTGATGTCATTTAAATTCAAAATTAGTTATATTATTACAATGCTGCGCCACATTAAAATAAAAACTAGTCTACTAACCTTGACCCCTGTCAAATTCCTATAACAAGCAGACAACGCTGTTTACAGGTCGGTACTTTTATTATTTTTCATAATTCTGGACAAAATATTAATTTGAAGTTTTGAAAGATGAAAGAAATAAAACGTACCTTTTGTCAAATATATCATATCAGAAAATTACGGTTGGAGATGTTTTATTTATTGAAAAAGAATAAGAATTGTGTACGATGTAACAAGCCAAAACAAGGGTCCATAAAGTGACTGTCGTCGACCTTAACTATCGTGGATTAAAAGCTCGTTGGTTAGTAGTGTTCCCATCTCAAGTTTTGGTATCGCGCTCATTAAATTGTAAATATCTGTCACCGTTTTCGTCTGTTTTCAGTTCAAATTTTCCACAAAATAACATTTTAAACAAACCAAGCACAATCTTTGTTTACATATCGCGAAGGGCATTCCCGGTAACCATGTGCTATAAATAGTAGCGTTGAATACGGTATAGTTCCGGCAGTTGAGTTGAATACGGAAAGTTGTATTCAATTCTTGTATTCTGAGCTGTATTTATATAGTAAGATTTAATGGGTATGTAATAAAATGTTTGTTTCTCTCTGTAAAATCTATTAGTAATACAATGTTTGTTTCTCTGTAATCTATTAGTAATACAATGTTTGTATCTCTGCAATCTATTAGTAATACAATGTTTGTATCTCTGTTTGCAGAATGGTTTCACTCCACTACACATCGCCTGTAAGAAGAATCGGATCAAGGTCGTAGAGCTGCTGTTGAAGTACGGAGCCTCCATTGAAGCAACCACTGAGGTACATCGCATCAACCAAAACTAATCAATCAACCATTTGATACGTGTTTACATTCACTGAAAGTTCACGTCTGTCTTAGGCACATTCTCCGAATTGCCGGCTCGATGTATCCAAAACACTTTATACAACCTCACAATTGATTATCACTTGTAGATTGGTCCTACCTCTTCCATGTATTGTTTAGTCCACCCAACCATTGTCCATGAATTCTACTGTGTAAAACTAGGAATACTGGCATTCTATAAACATTTACTTGGCTTTATCAAAATATTTCTTATTTTGTTTTTAATATAATAATTTAAAATCTTCAGCTTAAAGTTGTATTTAGAATTGCACTGTGCAAGTTTGCAGGGAAAAGCCTTCAGCTTGACTGTAGCTACCATAACAGTTGAAGAAGCCTTCGGCTTGACTATAGCTACCATAACCCACAATGTCCTAAATTTAATGCACTGACAAAAAATAGATAGTGCAAAAGTAGATTTGTGCGAGTGACACACAAATGAAATGATTATTCTCGCAGTTTTCAAAGGTCTGCCATGATTATTACGTATGCTTGGACATAAAAATAATGCCATATTGAAACAATTTATTTTGCCTTATTTGATGGAAAATGCATTTGAATAGTGAGTTATTTATTTATTTATTTATTTATTGCCTCTAGTTCTTAACTCTGCTAATGCTATGTTCATTGCTGTGAGTTAACTGTACGACTGCTGTAAGTGTGAGTGTGTTGATATTTCAGTCTGGTTTGACTCCGCTGCACGTGGCCAGCTTCATGGGTCACATGAACATCGTGATCTACCTGATCCAGCACAACGCCAACCCCAACACGCCGACGCTGCGTGGGGAGACGTCGCTTCACCTGGCGGCCCGCGCCAACCAGACGGACATCATCCGCATCCTGCTGAGAAACAATGCAACTGTCGACGCCACAGCCAGGGTACGTGGGCACAAAGATACACGCTTTGACCTCAGTTTGTAGCGCTAGTTTGACCTACTTAGTCTTAATCATGATTAAAATTGAATATAATCGAAAGCTGATCAATTGGAAGGCACTGATATGATGATCAGTTCTGAAAATCCATAATCAGATTGTTGTGAGAAATGTTTTCTGTAATTGAGCCTATAGTTTAGGTGATGGAATTGCTAAAAATATACTGAGGTTTTTCTTTGTTTTCATATGTACATAAAGAACACAAATACAAATACTGATTAGGTATTAAATAAAACAATCCATCAAAATTAGTTATTTGTAGAGTCTCTCATGTGCACAGTTCTAATAATTAAAATCCTTCTTGAGTTCATTATTCTAACATTGTAAAACCAAGAGTTGATCGGTTGGTGCAAACTGATTATAGCCGATGATCGACGATGAAATTCCAACTGATACCCAATACTACTACACAGTCACAGTTTAAAATGTGCTAAGGTGTCGTTAAACATTCCTTTCCTTTCCCATATTTAACACTATTTTCCTTGGTACAGGAGAAGCAGACTCCACTGCACATTGCTGCTCGTCTCGGCAACGTTGACAACGTCGTTCTGCTGCTACAACACGCGGCCTCCCCGGACGCGGTCACCAAGGACCTGTACACCCCGCTACACATCGCTGCCAAGGAGGGTCACGAGGAGGTCGCGCAGGTTCTGCTGGACCATGGCGCGTCACATGACATGACCACCAAGGTAGATCACTCCCATTGGGACACACTTTATTGTTTAATGCAGCTGAATAACAGAGAGATGTGATTTTGGTGGTTACAATATTAAACATTTACTCCATATTGAATAATTAATGTGTATATTTCATAAATGTAATATTTATATTGAATAATTAACGAGTATAGCTTATATATAATATTTAAAATTTACTTCATGTTGAATAATTAATACTACATAGATATAATGTTATAAATTTAAAATTTACCTAATATTAAAAAATTAAAGGTTCACAGTCTTCTTTCAATGTGGTATATGTCAGAACAACATATTCCTCTACATCTTGTATGTTTTTAGCTAGTCTGATATTTATAGGACATTTGGTGTGTGCTATAATTTGGACGATAATGATGGTTTTGTAAATACATCCTGTTAAGTTATTACAATGTTTGGCCATTTACAACTTTTCAACTAATGATTATTATAAACATTTATTTGTTTGCAGTTAAGATTTGAAAATGCTAGTTTGAAAAATGTGAAAATTTTAAGGTGATGATATGTGAAGAAATGAATATTTTAAGCAAATAATTAACTTTTCACCAGAAAAAAAAGAAAAAAAAGTGAAAAGTATAGAAAAATGTTTTAGTTTGTAATACCTGTGATATTTTGTTTTGCAGAAGGGCTTCACTCCGCTACACATAGCGGCAAAGTATGGAAACATCAAGGTGGCTCGTCTGCTGCTGCAGAAAGACGCGAACCCGGACGTACAGGGGAAGAACGGACTGACACCGCTACACGTCGCCACGCACTACAACCACGTGAACGTCGCTCAGCTCCTCCTTGAACACAAGGCCAACCCACACGCAGCAGCCAAGGTGAGGTATCTCAAACACTGCACTACCCATATAGGCACTCATCTGGGTTATTAGGCAGTGCACAAATTTATATTGGCTACTGCAGCTAGTTTTACCTTTAAATATCTGAAGTGAACCGCCACATGGGTTATGGTTATGTGGTGGATCAATACATTCTAAAATTAAAAGCTGGAAACTTGAGGATCACTAGAAGATTATTGATGTATTCCAACAATCAGGGGTGGGGATTTTCCTCGGATCCATGCTTTTTATCTGATGGAAAATGGCGTTTCCTCGCATTTTAATCGTCCTTGACCCAAGACCCCTCTAGATTTCCTCTCCTTTTATTTTTTACAGTTCACCACCCCGGACCCCTCTAGATTTCCTCTGTTTTACAGTTCACCAATTCCCACCCCTGAATAATGCATCTATTCTATACTGTTGTAGGCTGGTCTCTGGACACTGATACACCGCATATTAGTAGTCAGTAGTATTACTAGTATTATAAATATAATTCACATAGCGAAACAATCAGTTACCTAGGTAACAAATCATATGAACTGATTTCGGGTCATCAAAGATTTTTAAATATTATTCCTTTGTTGTAAGAGCTTTCACAAGCTTACAAAACAGTTAGTTCAATATTTCATTGCTGTTAAAACTCAATCATAGATGTAATATAAAAACAAGTATATTTTATTACAAGTATGACTTGTTTAACTTGTAGAATGGCTACACACCGCTGCATATTGCGGTTACACTGTTAAATTGTTTAACTTGTAGAACGGCTACACACCGCTGCATATTGCGGTTACACTGTTAAATTGTTTAACTTGTAGAACGGCTACACACCGCTGCATATTGCGGTTACACTGTTAAATTGTTTAACTTGTAGAACGGCTACACACCGCTGCATATTGCGGTTACACTGTTAAATTGTTTAACTTGTAGAACAGCTACACACCGCTGCATATTGCGGTTACACTGTAGAATGGCTACACACCGCTGCATATTGTGGTTACACTGTTAAATTGTTTAACTTGTAGAACGGCTACACACCGCTGCATATTGCGGTTACACTGTTAAATTGTTTAACTTGTAGAACGGCTACACACCGCTGCATATTGCGGTTACACTGTTAAATTGTTTAACTTGTAGAACGGCTACACACCGCTGCATATTGCGGTTACACTGTAGAATGGCTACACACCGCTGCATATTGTGGTTACACTGTTAAATTGTTTAACTTGTAGAACGGCTACACACCGCTGCATATTGCGGTTACACTGTTAAATTGTTTAACTTGTAGAACGGCTACACACCGCTGCATATTGTTGTTACACTGTTAAATTGTTTAACTTGTAGAACGGCTACACACCGCTGCATATTGCGGTTACACTGTTAAATTGTTTAACTTGTAGAACAGCTACACACCGCTGCATATTGCGGTTACACTGTAGAATGGCTACACACCGCTGCATATTGTGGTTACACTGTTAAATTGTTTAACTTGTAGAACGGCTACACACCGCTGCATATTGCGGTTACACTGTTAAATTGTTTAACTTGTAGAACGGCTACACACCGCTGCATATTGTGGTTACACTGTTAAATTGTTTAACTTGTAGAACGGCTACACACCGCTGCATATTGCGGTTACACTGTTAAATTGTTTAACTTGTAGAACGGCTACACACCGCTGCATATTGCGGTTACACTGTTAAATTGTTTAACTTGTAGAACGGCTACACACCGCTGCATATTGCGGTTACACTGTTAAATTGTTTAACTTGTAGAACGGCTACACACCGCTGCATATTGCGGTTACACTGTTAAATTGTTTAACTTGTAGAACAGCTACACACTGCTGCATATTGCGGTTACGCTGTTGCTACACATCACTGCATATTGCGGTTACACTGTTAAATTGTTTAACTTGTAGAACGGCTACACACAGCTGCATATTGTGGTTACACTGTTAAATTGTTTAACTTGTAGAATGGCTACACACCACTGCATATTGCGGCTAAGAAGAATCAGATGGACATTGCTACAACCCTGCTGGAATACGGAGCCAAACCCAACGCTGAATCCAAGGTAACATTTCTCTCTTCTCAAACTTCAGATTTCATCATTATGACAAAACACAGCAGCAGTAATAGCATGGAAGAATTTGATTGATTTTTAAAGTGTTTTTTATATAAAATTAGTTGATGGTGTTACAGTATACATAGTAACTGTTATAAATGTTAAACATTTTCTCCTGACATCAGTCGTTCATCCATCTTCAAATACTTTGTTTGATGTCCAATAGCCAATGTAATATTCACGTTCAGGTGTTGTCACACATTTATTCTATCCATTCATGGGACGGGACTTAGCCTAGTGGTAAAGCGCTTGCTTGATGTGCGGTCAGTTTGGGATCGATTCCCGTCGGTGGGCCCATTGGGATATTTCTCACTCCAGCCAGTGCACCACGACTGGTACATCAAAGGCTGTGGTATGTGCTCTCCTTTCTATGGGATGGTGCATATAAAAGATCCCTTGTTGCTAATCGAAAAGAGTAGCCCATGAAGTGTTGACAGCGGATTTCCTCCCTCAAAATCTGTGTGGTCCTTAACCATATGTCCGATGCCATATAACTAAATAAAATGTGTTGAGTGCATTGTTAAATAAACAATTTCCTTCCTTCCGTCCATTCATCATTCTCTCTGTCATTCATTCTTTCATTTATTCTTATCCATTCATTCTTTCATTCTTTCTTTTATTCTTCATCCATCCATCCATCCATCCATCCATCGATACATCCATACATCCATTCATCCATTCATCCATACATCCATACATCCATCCATCCATCCATACATACATACATACATACATCATACATACATACATCCATTCATCCATTCATCCATACATCCATACATCCATTCATCCATACATACATCCATACATACATACATCCATTCATCCATCCATCCATCCATCCATCCATACATACATACATACATACATCCATCCATCCATTCATCCATCCATCCATCCATCCATCCATCCATCCATCCATCCATCCATCCATCCATCCATCCATCCATCCATCCATCCATCCATATCCATCCATCCATCTATCATCCATCCATACATCCATCCATCCATCCATCCATCCATCCATCCATCCATCCATCCATCCATCCATCCATATATCCATCCATCATCCATCCATCCATCCATGCATCCATACATACATCCATACATACATCCATCCATACATCCATACATTGATTGATTGCACACTGCTGTATTTTCCAGAACGGTTTCACCCCTCTTCACCTGGCGGCTCAGGAGGGTCACACAGACATGGTATCTCTTCTGCTTGAACACAGCGGTGACGTCAACGCTAAGGCGCACGTAAGTAGATCAGTAGGTCAAAAACAGTTTCAGGCTGGGGAAAATTGTCAGATTTAAATCTTTTCATTTGCATGTCGTTCAATGAAGTTGAAATTTTCACATTAAATTTATGACATGCATTATGGGTTACCTGGCACAAATGTTTTTGTGTAGTCCATAAAAGGGTAAGCAGATTTTGAATTCTCAGACACTTGAATGTGTATAACTAGAGGTTTTTCAATGCATATGTCAAAAAATTGGAATTTAATACATATTAGTACTAGACAAGAATGTCACAATTATTGGGTTTGACACCAAATAGTCCCGATTAAACATTTCTTTCCTTTCACAAAAAGAGCTGGTTTTCTGATGTTTTTATTGCAGTGGTATTTATCAAATTTGATTGTTGCTGTTTGGGTTGGGGTTTTTTGTTCATATTTGCAAATGCATTTTTAAACCTCACTTACTAGTTGAATTATGTAGTTATATTAGGACCCATATGGAGACTAAAGATATTGATTAATAATCTTCTGTTTCTGTTTTTTTACAGAATGGTCTAACCCCTATGCATCTTGCGGCTCAAGAAGACAAAGTAAACGTGGCTGAAATTCTGAAGAAGTACGGTTCCGACGTTGATCCACAAACAAAGGTGAGTTCACTCTCTTTACCAAACATTGCAGATACCAACATCAGAAATGAGTTCCTAATTGTATCAACAATCAACAAAGCCCAGCATGATCAATCAGGAAAACCTCATACATTACATATCATGAAGTGTTGCAACTGTTCAACAATAGTGTCAAAAGTGTAACAAATTTTATTGCGGTGACTGGGTTTTAGCAAGCTAATCCTGAGGTTGACCATTTACTGAAAAAGTCCGCTGTAACTTTGTCTGCATACCACTTTGTGAATTGTTCTTTCATTATGACTTCTAAATCGCTGTTCACAGATAAGGAAGATACAGTTGTAATATATATAATACATGTATGCTAATATTTAGCCAGATTTAGGTATCTATACATGTTTCATAAATTATTGCAAAAATATGCTTGAGTTAATCTCACCAAAAAAACTAGGCAAGAAACAGGTTAATTGACACAGGTACACAGACATGTTAGTGAGTTGATCTTATTGAATGCACCTGTAACTCGGATTTAACCATAAAGTATACAGATGTGTGTTGTTAGAAAGTAATATTTCAAAGGGAGGCCACTCGCATTAATTTCATGTCACATTTTAGTCTATCCACTGTCACGTGCATTAATTTAGAGACACATTAATTTCAGGATCTACAGTAATTATTATTATTAATTTAGAGACATTAATTTCAGGATCTACGGTAATTATTATTATTAATTTAGAGACGCATTAATTTCAGGATCTACGGTAATTATTATTATTAATTTAGAGACGCATTAATTTCAGGATCTACAGTAATTATTATTATTAATTTAGAGACGCATTAATTTCAGGATCTACGGTAATTATTATTATTAATTTAGAGACGCATTAATTTCAGGATCTACAGTAATTATTATTATTAATTTTGTAATGTTTTCTTATATTTATAAAACACAACCTGTGCAATTGCTCAAGGCAGTCGTGAAGCCGTGAAGAATGCCATGGAGTTTTCAATACTCACTGGCATTTGTCTTGCTGTGGACTATATTCTATTTATTTTCCATCACATGTTTTTTTGCTGCAGACATTTTTGTTTTAATTGGAGGGCCTGAAAACAGTATATGACATAAAAAACATTATTTTGCTGTATATAGGCTGGTTACAAGTGTTACATCTATAATTGTGTGTGTATATATATATGTATATATATATATATATATATATATATATTATGTTGTTTGTGTACAGGCTGGTTACACCCCACTGCACACAGCCTGCCATTTCGGTCAGACCAACATGGTTCGATTCCTGCTCGACAAGGAGGCCTCCGTGAATGCCACAACAAAGGTAAACATTTATCTCAGCACATAATTTACAAGTTGATCTCCATACAAGATTTACTAATAGTGCAAAATGTTTTGGCTCTGAACTAGTTGTAAGATATTGAAACAGCGAAGCAGATCCTGTTTAGTTGGTTTTGTAGCATTTAGAAACATTGTATTATTGAGAATTAAGAGCTGACACTTTACATCAAAACATATGATGTAATTCATGTTGAAAATAGGATTGAGTTTGTAAAAAGTTCTCTGTTTTATTTTAGTGTAAGTGGATATAATATGCATGAAAATAAATTAAAATAAATGCATGTTGGCCGTAGGACAGTGTTTTAAACATTCTGTGTTGTTGTTTTTCAGCTTGGCTACACACCTCTCCACCAAGCAGCTCAGCAGGGTCATGTCCAGGTCTGCAACGTTCTCCTCAAACACGACGCCTCACCCAACGCCGTCACAAATGTAAGACTTAATTCTACAGGGATAAGTTTTTAAATATCTCTAGTACGTTTAAAAACCCTCAGTGTAAACTAACGCAGTGTAGGGCGAGACACAGCCCAGTGATAAAGTACTCGCTTGATGTGCAGTCGGTTTGGGCTATTTCTCATTCCAGCCAGTGCATCACAACTGGATATTAAAGGCCATAGTATATGCTTTCCTGTCTGTGGGATAGTGCACATAAAAGATCCCTTGCTAGTAAAGGCAAAATATAGCAGGTTTCCTCTGATAACTGTATATCAGAATTACCAAATGTCTGACATCCAATAACCAATGATTAATTAATCAATATGCTCTAGTGGTGTCGTTAAACAAAAATAAACTTTAACTTTTGACTTTCAATGTATTTTATTTCATTAATGGCTGTATATAAATTAAGATTATTTATGCATATTGTTACTACCATATATATGTTTTGACCACATTTTAGTGTATCCTGTAATAATGATATATTAAGCGAAAAAGCCCCAAGAAAACAAGTGGTATTTTCATAGTTCAGTTTTGGATTGGTATAATTTTTATAATTTATCTTCGTGATCTGCCTGTGAGTTTTTCTGCAAGTGTAATATGTAGTCAGTTCATCGCTAGACTTTGAATAGGATGAAGAATAAGAATATATGATGGTCACTAATAATGGTAAGGATGAAATAATCGTAAAGAAACTTTCAATTGAAAAAACAATACTAATAAAAAACACAAGCCAACAAAATTGTCTTCCTTTAACACTTAATTGTTATTAAACAATGACATTAGTTGTCCATAGTTGTTAATGATTAAACTGTGAGTTGTCTCCCTTTAACACTTGTTTGTTACAGAACGGCCAGACGGCACTTGCCATCGCACAGAAGCTGAATTACATCAACGTCGTGGACGTTCTCAAGGACGTGACGTCTGTTGAGCAGACGCTGCCTGTCTCGGAGGACAAGTACAAGGTTGTCTCCCCTGAAACCATGCAGGAGACCCTGATTTCCGACTCGGAGGATGAAGGAGGTACATTTGTTAACGTACTTTTAGCAAATTACTACTTGCCGATTTGTTTAAAAGCCAATTCAAAACGTTTCTTCTTTCACAATTGTTTTAAAGACAAAATTACACAGACCAACTGAACTACCAAAATATTGCCTGAAAATATGTAGATATTTAAATTGTATTTCATTCAACCAGCTACAATATTTCTCTTATTATTTATACGTTTGGATATATACTATAATCTCGTTGACTCGAAAACAGAACAGTCGAACATACTGATATACTCAAACAGAACAACGTCCCAGATTTTTTTAAAGTAAACCATTTAAAATGTTTGCAAAATGGCATATAGTAGCAACAATGAACTGATGAGGAACGTAGTGAATATTTCAAGTTGGACAATCTGTGTGATCCTGTCTTTAAAACAGTCTGTTACAGCTGAGGAATATTTGTTTACAGATAGTTCTAGGTTCTTCTATCTTCTAACAAACCTGTCGATATCTTGAGCACCTATTTAACCCAGGGTTTTCAACAAACTTCATTTAGGGCTCAAAATCAAAACTAGTACAGTACAGGACCATTTTGATGTTTTCTTAAATATTTAAAAAAAAGAAGAAGAAATAAGTACAAATGCAACATGAAGTAGTACTTGCATTGTTAGCTTTATTATTAAAAGTTAGCCTCGTTTACACAGACTCTTGTTTGAACCAGAGTACAGAGTGACAGAGATTTTAATTTTTGTGTATTCGAGGTATGATTTGTGAAATTGGCCTGGTTAAAACATCAAATAAAATTTTCACCAAATGTGGAAATCAATTAAATTTGTGATTAGATGAAATAAGACAGTCGTATGTTGCTCGGTTTTATTTCTCTTATTTGAACTTATGGTATAGTATATGTGTAACCACTCTTTAACTGTGGACTGTAATCTGTAGTTGTACAAGACATAAATAAATGAGTATTTTATTCTCCTGAAAGGAAGCAATATTGGGGATACATCAATCATCACTTTTTCTGGCACCTTGAGAGGTAACATTGTCCTGTCAATAATACTTGTCTTTTCCCTGTTTCTATGACAACACAATTAATCCTTGTCCTTTGTTTGGTGGCTGGTTTCTGCTTTTTGGATTTGGCTCCTAACAGGCAAATGTTGATGTATATATATATAGGAACACGTTAGGTCTACTTAGGTACATAGGGTGAAATAACTAGGATTCGGGAATATAGGGATAAACTATTATGCCAGAGGTATGTTTTCTAGAGTAAACTGTTGTAGAAAATACATTATTGTTAAATTACATTGATTTTGCTCACAGTATTAGGTTTAAGCTGTAACATTTGATTATTTTGAACTTCACAGCTTTCGTTTGCTTATCATCCTTAAATTTGTTTTTATTATTTCAGTTTTTTTAAATAAAAAATTACTGAATGAATATATGTTGCAAATGACAGCATTTTCAGAGTGAAATATTCTAAGCCAAGCTATTTATAAATTTTTTTATAATGATAATAAAAAATGTATGAATATGTGGCATAATGAAACATTCCATCTCAGGTCACTTACATTTTAAAATAATATAAATGATAACTTCGAATGAATACTTCTGGCACATAACTATTTTTAGAATGAACGATTCTAACCAAGGTCATGGTTTCAGGTAATAAGATAATTATGTTGGGACACCTGGTACGGGAATTTACGGTTGGTAGTACGGTGGGTACACTGACACAGTATTGGAGGGAAGGTGGAAGTGAGACAAGTACTAATTACAATAACAGGTACAGGTAACCGTTCTCAGGTAAAAGTAGACAGGTTACAGTAAGTAAAGGTGTTTGTATGAAGGTAATGTGTGTATTTTTCTGCAGGAATGTCACCCCAACTTACTCCAAAACATGCTACATTCCACACGAGCGGTTCAGACTTTTACGAAGACCTTGCTACGGCCAAGAAAACATTGAGTAGGGAACAGACAGACAGACAGACAGACAGATGGACAGATTATATCACAACAGACAGAAATAGCAGCATTTAAAAAAAAAAAATATATATATATAATTTTAATAAAACTAACGTTTTTCTATAACAGACAATAAAATGTTGATAATTTTTACAATAACAGCCAGTGAATGCTATTAATATTAAGTCAGATTAAATTATAAGAATGCTGCTATTTTTACATGCACAGACTGGACAGCATGTTTATATAATAATAATAAACACAAATACTACTTTCTATAAAGCCTATTGTCTCATTGACAAGCATGGCTTATAACTGTATCTAGTGAATCACGTATGTATGTGATACACATTCCCTCCTGGATAATTACTTTTTATTCCACTATATCCACATGTTAAATCCACTTGATACCAAACTTTTTTAACATTTGTTTATTTTATTTCATTAATTTAGAAAGAAGGGGGAAAAAAATTACAGGAACAAAGTAATGCATAATTTCCAAGAATTACTAGCTTTCAACCATTTTATTATTTTTTACCAAAACTTAAAAAATAAAGATGAACTAAAAATGTTTTAAAATAGTATTTTACTACCTGTCGTTCAGAATCTGGGTTCCTTTAGGTTGTTTACTTGAAATAATCACAGCATCAGATTATTTTGGAGGACAGACCGAATGACTGCAATATATTTAGCATGAACTTCGTACACATGACATATACCATGTATATATCTATCTATCGTACCCCACAATGTATCTTGCATTTCACCTAACATTCTACCTGGTAAAACTGAATATCCTGACCTTTGCATTTCCTACGTTCTGACTGTATCAATAATATACTTGTAAAACCCTCCCCACGTCGTAGACATTTAGCTAGAAACATATCTTGTTTATATAAAACTTTCATACATTATATATGTGTTTTTCTTTCAGAATGTATAAAAACATGAGTCTTTGTATAATATTGTGTAAAACAAGTTTAAACATGGTGAGATAGTAAATGGCACATGTATTGAATCACAGTGGCTTTGTGGTTAAGCCACATGATCTGAAGCTAGTAGGTACTGGGTTCGTATCCCTGTACCAGCTCCCACCCACAGTAATTTTTAAAGCTCATTGTGGTCAGTACACTGACTACATTTTCATTGCAATTAAACACCTGTCCTGGACTGACATCCCAGATAGCTGAGGTGTGTGCCCAGGAGAGTGTGCTTGAACCTTACCGGTACATGTTTTTAGATATAAGCATGGAAATACATTAAATAAATTAAATTAATTTGAAATAATCCTCAATTCATAGTCATTTATAAAAGAGTTGCTTTTTGTGGAACGGAAAAGTAAAGCTTTTGTGAGAAATTGGGCCGAATTTATGCTGCCCATTTTTCTTAAACACAGTTGTTTAAGTAAATGTATGAAGTTACACACATGTAAAATTTTGAAATTTGGCCCAATATATTATTTAAATACATGTACTATTATAAGCCCATGTTCAGACATGTTTCATATAATATTTTATATTGCAATTTGTTATTTTATTCACCTGAGGAAGGTTGAAGTTTTGAAACAAAATGTTGAGATTGTAAGATAGTTTTTAAGACAGTTGTAAACTATTTGATTACAGTAGGTAGTGTGTTGACTTCTTTGACTATATTAAACCCTGTTTATTTGACCATGCTGCCACCCTAGGAGATGATTTTATGCCCCAGTCACCTCTGTTTGGAAAACCCCTGTCAGAACAACATGTCTACTTGTCGTATTATGAAGGACAGAAATTGCAGAATCGTAAGTTACCGTGGCGACAGTTGATGTGTACTTTGTCTCCTGCGATGCTGCCAACACATCTGCATGTCCCAGTGTTCTGTTGGTGTTTCACTGTACTGCATGGCAGACGAACACACAGTTTTACTCCGAAACAGTTAGCTCAAACTTCGATGATACTGTGGATTTTATGTTTTTTAGTTTTGTGTCTTTTTATGTTTTTGAGAATATTTTTGTAATAATATTATTCTTTTTTGTTTGGGTGTGCACAAGTGAGTTTATTTATTTGATTATTGTGATAGAATTGCTTTGTGTTTTTATTATTGATACATTGATTGTATGTGGAGTACGCATATATAATTATCCATAAATATCACATCAAGAAAATACTGAGAGGCAGCCTTAATTGACTCTTAACATCCATAAAATAAAGTCTGCAGA
The DNA here is from genome assembly GCF_016097555.1 of Gigantopelta aegis. Taxonomy (NCBI): domain Eukaryota; kingdom Metazoa; phylum Mollusca; class Gastropoda; order Neomphalida; family Peltospiridae; genus Gigantopelta; species Gigantopelta aegis. The sequence continues at coordinate 2,595,887 of NC_054706.1, forward strand.
TGAGGTTTAGTGGTTAGAGGGCTTTTTTAATGTGCGATGGTTTGGTTAATTAATTCCACATTTCAACCAATACTCCACAACTGATATGTCAAAAGCCATGGTATTTATAGTGCATATAAAAGATCCCTTGCTACTTATCTGTAGGCTACAAAGTTATAGTGTTAATAAGCAAAAATCTTACATTTAATTAATGTGATTTTTGTATTTAAAAACCTTTAATATTTGATGAATAAAATCTAAATCAGTCATGTTGATAATTAGGTTCATGTTTAAGTGTGTATTGCATTTCCCACTGCTATCTAATAACCAACAAGCAAGTATACAGTAATGTGAGGCATCTGCATTGATTTGCATGGCATTAAACCCTTCTTCCTAACCTTAACATGTCTGGCCAGCAAAACATTAATATCAATGAAGAAAAACCAACAGTCAGTAATAATATTGCTTGTTTGTGTAAATTATGACCACTCATAACTTAGAAGTATGACATTCAACATAACTTAGATGTATGACACTCAACATGACTTAGATATATGACAGTCACAGAGAAATCGTTAAAGTGTTGAACATAGTTTTGTTTTGCTTGATGTTTGTGATGTTTGAAAGTGTTTACCCCATGTGCTCACTGAAGTTTTAATTAGTTTTGTTAATAATTATCACGAAAATACTAGCAAGAAAAAACTATTTCACTTTTTCTTGGGGGTTTTTCTTTTTAATAATGAACAAAATTACTGATGATTAGCTGTTCAATGGAATATTTGTTGCTATTGCAATAATTATGTCTTATTTTATACATTCTCTTTACTCTGCAAGAATATTTGGTCGAGACCAAGATAATTTTTTTATTAAAAGTACATATTATAAACTTTATGTAATGTCTTGCATTTTGTGATGAATACTTGGAAATAGATTCAAAAAGGAAAATAATTGTAAACCTGACTGTCCGTCCAGTGTGTAATTAAGTTCGAAATGTAGGAAACATTTTGACAAATTTTGACACCAGCAGTATTAGCATGCCGTTTGAATTTCCATCCCACTATGAACTTTGATTATAAATATTAACTGCTGACTAATCTGCATGGTTTACCCACATAGAGATTGTGTCATTGTACCTGCAAAATTAAAGTTTTTATTTACTAAAAATATTTAATTATTGAAAGTTTATATATTTGTTTAATTTTTAGTTTTATCTGCATAATTGTTTTATAATAGAAATCATTCTGACTTATTTCTGAGAATTTATTATTGTCAGTGTTGTGCTTAGTACTATTCGTTCCTGTATTTGTAAAATGTGAAAAGAAAAAAAAGGATGATATTTTATAACAATTATTTGTATCTGCATATTTTAAAAATCTATGAAACAAAATATAAAACAGTATTAGTCAACATTCCGTTTAGTGATTTTTCTAAATAATGTATGTATATAATTCTTATTGTATTATATCTAATCTCTCTTGTGTATTTTAGTTATGTATTACCTGTACAACATTTCATCTGCATAAAGAATACATGTACCTGTAATGAAGAAACAGAATTTAAGAAACTGTATTAATTAAATCATTTGTATTTTACGAATTAGTGGTAGTGACATCTGTGTAGTATATGTATGTTTATATTATATAACATTAAGAAATTTGATGTCATATTTTCCTGTTAATCTTTGGGTTAGAGTTTTTTGTTTGTTGTTGTTTTTGGGGTGTGTTTTTTTTTGGGGGGGGAGGTGTTTGGAGGGGAGGGGATTTAATTGTAGTTTTATTAGATTGAAATGAAATTAAAATTAGAAGTGTGTGATTTATATGATAAATGATTTCACCATAAAATGTTGTCAAAAATAATTTATTACATTCCCAGAAGTTACAGTTTTGTTGTTTTGCAAGTTTTCTTTATTTTTCACACTATTTGATAGAGTGATTTCCCTTGTTTCAGGTGAAGACAGTCTGTCGATGGAACGTGGTGGCAGCTTATCTCCCCTTGATGTTTCGTTTGACAAGGTAAACCGTTGTGTTGATCGTTGAGTATTTTGTTATATTGTAAACCTGCCCACCGCTAGGTGAAGTGTTGTAGTGTGTGGTTTAATTTGGCATGTTTGCTCTACCTTTCCTTAGTTCACTAAACACAGCACACAGTCTTACAGAGGGTGGGGTGGGGTGGGGGACTAAATTTAGTCACAGCATCATAATTTGAAATTTGTTGAAATTAAACTCAGTTTAAACCGACATGATATCAAAATCCCGTCAAGTGAGAATGGGTTGGGTGAAATCTGTCTAATTGGGCAATATGTTTATATCAGCATATTTTATTAGCCACCCTCAAATCAGGTTTACATTTTTATTTCTGTATTTTCTAAAATGTATGAACTTTTCGGGTTTAATCATTGCTATAAGGAATTTATAAAAAAAATAATACTTTTGACATGTACAAAACATGCAAAATCAATTTTTATAAAAGACAAAATGTTAGGTTTTAATAAATTAAAGGAATATATTGAAATTGTGCGTTTTTATGTCCAAAACATGAGAAACCTATGGTGATTAATGACTAAAGATGACCTTCTTTTAATCAACATTTGTGTGCTGTGTTTATATTCCAGTGGCTTTTAAATGAATTTCTTTTCACAAATGATTTATTTTTGATTTATTAAGTTCTTTATTATCCCAGGTTGATTTGTCCTGCACATCCAGAAGTCAGAGGTTTGCTAGTACTAATATTTAATATATAAGTATTTTTAATGTTTACAAAGTTACTTCATTTTGTGCTTAATCTACGTCACATCCCAACCAGTGCCCCATGACTGGTATATCAAAGGCTGTGGTATGTACTGTCCTGTTGAAAAGTGCATACTAATTAATATTAACATGTAACAAGTAAGTTTCCGCTGCAGATGATTTATTTGACATCCAGGAGGTGATAAATCATTTCTCAGCAGGGTCATTAAAAAAGAGTAAAGTCTGTCAATGTATACTGAAATAAAATCTACAAGTAACTCTTTGTTATTGAGAAAAAAAAAAAAAAAAAAAAAAAAAATGTTTTATTTAATGACGCACTCAAAACATTTTATTTACGGTTATATAGCGTCAGACATATGGTTAAGGACCATACAGATTTTGAGAGGAAACCTGCTGTCGCCACTATATGGGCTACTCTTCCGATTAGCAGCAAGGGATCTTTTATTTGCGCTTCTCACAGGCAGGATAGCACAAACCATGGCCTTTGTTGAACCAGTTATGGATCACTGGTCGATGCAAGTGGTTTACACCTACCCATTGAGCCTTGCGGAGCACTCACTCAGGGTTTGGAGTCAGTATCTGGATTAAAAATCCCATGCCTCGACTGGGATCCGAACCCAGTACCTACCAGCCTGTAGACTGATGGCCTACCACGACGCCACCGAGGCCGGTCTTGTTATTGAGAAACTTAGAAAAGTTGACAGGTTCATGGATGATCTAAAATTTGAAAAACAAAATCTGTTATTGTACATACTTAAGAAACAAATCAAGTTATTGAGGATTTGGGGATACGTAAGGAAACCTCTGTCTTACTGGTAATTGTATTTATGATTTGTTTTCTTTTTACCACAATCTGTATGGCTTTGGCATGTCACCTAATGATTTTGTTGTGTTGGTATTGTCTCCCCTTGATTAGGATGTTCAGCTGCGCCCCCACACTGATGCACGAAACCGCATCTTGAGTGAGATGGGGGTCTCCATGGCCTACCCATCTTACTTGGAAAAGGGACCCAACTATGAAGAAGAAATGAGATATTACCATGGTGACACACTGTCGCCAAAAGACAAGGTAACAAGGAAAGCATACGAATACATTACACAAAATACAAACGTTTCCAAAACTCCACTTACATGTGGCATGCTGTTCATTGAACGTATTTGATGTTGTGTGATAAAATGGAATGTTTACTGATGATGAATTGTACACAAAATAAACTTTGTCCAGACATGTTAACATATGCATGTTGTATGCGAATGTGCACTTGATAACAAAATGATTTACGGTTTTGAAAATGAAAAGTTGAGTGTGGTTTAGTTTGTTTTTGAGTGGAGAATGGAATGTCGGACACTAAGTCTTGCTGCATCCTATGTGTTGTTCACGATTGTAGACTACTTGTGTCTTATGTTGGCATTTCGTAAAATCCCCAGGTTGTCTATTTTGTCACATTACGTAAATAATTTCAGCATTTTGAAATATTCAAAAAACAAATTCAGTAATAGTAAAGGTCTAGGCAACTTCTTTTTTGATTCTTTAAACATCAAAGACAAACATTAATAAACAAATTATGTTGCTCTTTATACAGATTATGTTGTTCTTTATACAAATTATGTTGTTCTTTATACAGATTATGTTGTTCTTTATACAAATTATGTTGTTCTTTATACAGATTGAAAGATTTTGGTCACATTTTTATTTCTGTACAAAATTAAATTACACTTTCATTATGTTATTTAGAATTTTAAAAACACATTTGCTAGAAAACATTTTCGTTATGCCAACATAATGTAGATTTATATAGCTAAAAAAGTCCCAATTACATTTCATATTATTTTTAGATACTGTAAGTTTTATTTGCTATATTTTATTTTATTAAATTGCAAATATATTTCACTAAATGCACATTTTTGTTTTTCTGTTTGTTTGTTATTTCCAGATGATATTTTTGCTCTATATGGAGGTTCATAAACAAATGTCAAACTGTTTTTTTCTGAAGTCAAGTGAAATAATGAGAGCAACAGTTGGGGGGAGGGGGGGGGGGGTCGTAAGTGGGAAAGAAGAAACAAACCAAAAAAGTTTAAAAGCTGACGATTTGAGGTTTTGAAAAAAAAAATTCATTTTAATTACTTTATTATTCAAAACTATACTGTCTTCTTACTACAAAATTAAATATTTAATTTAATATTCACACAAAGAAATTCATCTGGAAATATCCTTCTTACATTCTGCTTTTTATATTTTGTTAAATATATTTGGTTTCTCCTTTGTTTTCATTCTAGTTGTTGCATGTACATGTATTGTGTTCATTGACTGTGTATTTTGAACATTAGGATAGCAAGTCCCGAATGGACAGCTTCGGTATCGATTACACGACTCTCGGTCGAGATTCTTCGATGTCCGATAGTCGTGATTCCACCCTGGCCCGCGAATCGGCCACCATGCAGTTCCGTCCCCATGACGACAGTATGGTCGATTCGGAATATGATGATGAGTTAAAATATATGACTGACGATGCAGCAATGAAAAAGGTAACTTCGGAGGACATCTTGAATGCTGGATTGTGGGAATGGTTTCAAGGCAGTCTGATTATATTTTGAACAAGTTTAATCCATTTTTTTTCCGTCAGTGAAAGTTTGACAGCTAATTTATTGTTTGTTGTTATTGTGTAGTTTTCTAGTCAAATGCATGAATTTGTTGTCATTAATTAGCCATTTTGTTTTAGTTGTTTGAATATGACATAACTATTTTTAACATTCCGATACCTTCATTTTTAGTAATTTTGGTTTAAATCTTCTTGACCTATTGAGTTGTATCCCTTTTCAGGTAGAAATTTTTTTTACAAATCAGATTTAATTTTATTATTTTTAAATAAAATAATTTTCACAAAGTAGACTGAAACGCTGAACATTGACTTTATTTTTTATGTTATCAGGGTTTTTGCCATAAGGTAATTTGTTTGCAGATTTTGTTTAAAGTTAACTTTTTGACAAAATTAATTACTCATATCATTAATCTATAATTTTTCTGAACACTAACTCTAAGCTTAACCCATTTTCTTTCTAGGGGAGGCCCCCATACCCCTTGTTGACTGTGGTTACATTCAATTCCATAGCGTCATACCCAAAAAAAAAATTTTGCTTTCTAAAGATCATTTCAGTTTTTATTTTTAAATTGGTAGCTTTTGCTTTGCGCATGTAGTTTTTGGCCGAGTTGATATTTAGATCAACTCCTTTCTGTTTTATCCTAATTATATAGTAAATTTTGAGGTCATATTGTACCATCTCACAATGTTATGTCATATGCAAATATTTGTGTTGTTGCATGAACTTTCTTGTAATAGCATTAGTGTATTTTGTTTGAATCGTGAATGTTTTGCACTGGTTCTTACTTACACATGTACCTGTTAAACTTCTCCTTTTTACAGATGTTTCAGGCTCGGTTCAGTGATCAACACCACAAACGTACAAACTGTACACTTGGAGGGGGGAGGGGGCAGTGGTTAATGCCAATGTATGCTTATTAACTGGACAATTTTTTTTTTTTTTAACGAGCAAAATTAATGCTTTTAATAGGTGTTGAGAGTGGGTGAACAAAAAAAGAGTACACTATGTATGTTTGTTACGGTGTTGATAATTGTGACTGACTCGTTAGCTTTGTCGTAATCTTTTGTTGTGTGCATGTTACGGAGTTAGAGGTCCCTTCAGTTTTGTTGTGTTAAACGGGAGAAAGGTGACATTGTTTTATTTGTTAATCTGTAAACAAACTCTGTCCAGTCCTCTCTACCATTCCTGCCATTGGTTTGACCAAATTGATTCCTGTCAGTAAAATTCTTGGATTAATTTCTGAAGGCTGTTGTTTATTTGGCCCCCCAGTGAGAATATAAATTGATCTCCTCCTTAATTATTTCTTAAAGCAAGGCTTCTACCTGATAATGGGGTAGAATCTGGCACTTGCTTGAAGTGTGATGAATCGCAGGATCGATCCCCCTTGATGGACTTCTAGTCAGGATTTCTGCCAGAGGGTACCCTAAAATCTGGGAAATTAATGGAAACATTTATACAATTGTTAGAAAGATTATAGTAAGAGAACTGGTGTTTAAAATTTGTCAAGGTACATGAAATGCAGTGTTTAATTTGAAAACATTTCAAAGCCACAATCACCTATTGGGGACACTTATGATCGGTTTTGTTTTTATTACATACCCTCACATTATTTTCTGTCAGAAAGCCTGGTACACCAAAGCCTGGTACACCAAAGACCATGGGAAAGTACATATAAATGATCTCTTGCTGCCTTTTAGGTAGAAAAAGAAAAAGAAATGATTTATTTAACGACACACTCAACACATGTTTATTTACGGTTATATGGCGTCAGATATATGGTTAAGGACCACACAGATTTGGAGAGGAAACCTGCTGTCGCCACTACATGGGATACTCTTTTCGATTAGCAGTAAGGGATCTTTTATTTGCGCTTCCCACAGGCAGGATAGCACAAACCATGGCCTTTGTTGAACCAGTTATGGATCACTGGTCGGTGCAAGTGGTTTACACCTACCCATTGAGCCTTGCGGAGCACTCACTCAGGGTTTGGAGTCGGTATCTGGATTAAAAATCCCATGCGTTGACTGGGATCCGAACCCAGTACCTACCAGCCTGTAGACCGATGGCCTAACCACTACGCCACCGAGGCCGGTCCTTTTAGGTAGAAGTGGGTCTCCCTCTCTCAGTGTCTGTGTGTGTGTGTCTCTCTCTCTCTCTCTGTTTGTCTGTCTGTCTGTCTGTCTGTCTCTGTCTCTCTCTCTCTCTCTCTCTCTCTCTCTCTCTCTCTCTCTCTCTCTCTCTCTCTCTCTCTCTCTCTCTCTCTCTCTCCCTCCCCCCCCCCCCCCCCCCCTCCCCCTCCCCCTCCCCCTCCCCCTCTCTCTCTCCCTCTCTCTCTCTCTCTCTCTCTCTCTCTCTCTCTCTCTCTCTCTCTCTCTCTCTCTCTCTCTCTCTCTCTCTCTCTCTCTCTCTCTCTCTCTCTCTCTCTCTCTCGCCCCAAGTGTTGAAATAACCACATTTTAAAATGTTCTGAGGAATCATTAAACATTCCTTTCCTCCTTTCCTTCTGTCCACTGCAAAAAGTTTTTTCTTCTATATCAGTATAATAATTCTGGATTGACCTCTAACTTGTTTGATGTTGTGATCTCAGTAGTTGTGCTCGTTACGTTCTGTTTCTTGTGTTTACGTTAGAAACAAGATTTGTTTACGGAGGACCTGTACGCACGTGGGTCTATGCGCTATGGGAAGGATGAGGCGCCGGTCTACCGGGATTCCGTGTTCGCGGCCAACGAGCTAAAAGCTCAGGACTCCCCGAAGCCGCGCAGTGTTATTTATCAGGGCGATTATTCGGGCACCAGCAGCCTGAATGAGAGTTTTAAACAAGGACCAGACGACTCGGTCACTTTCGGCAACCAGGTACTAGGGAGAAGTCGTTTCAGTTAGGGAGCAGCTGTTATAGAATATTATTTGTGGCTTTGAACAAAGGTGTTCGTTACGAGTAACTGTGATACTTTTTATATGTGTAATTGTGTTAGATGTTATGTGTAATTGTTTTAGATGTTATGTGTAATATTATTTATGATTGATCTTCAATTTATCTAGTGCATCTGCTTAACCATCCACCTGTCTTAGAGACTACGTGACTATTCTGCTAAATATTCTATGACTACTGTATATAGTGACCTGTATTAAGCAGCCATTTGACATAAGACACCACCTCTTCCTATCCTCGTAAATCTAGATAGTACATATTGACCTGTATTAGCAGTCACCTGACTAAAAAGACCACCTTAATATTCATGTAAAGCTTCCAAGACAGTATATATCTACTTGTGTTCAGCACTCACCTGACAAAAGAGGCTACTTTACTTTTCCAAATATAGTACAAACTGAATTGTGTAAAACGACCACCTGCATTAACAAAGAAGCTTTCAATACACTTTAATGCAGGGTTTAATTGTAATTAAATGATATGATAAAATTATGTTCCATTTCTAAGATTAAGGTAAGCAACATAAGTTGACCCAGTATGATGACCTCCCAAAGGTATAGTCTGGGTTTTTTTAGCATTGTTCAATGGAACAGGTTGCATGACAGCATAAATCAATGAATGTTATTCAAAAGCATGTATTTGAAACCTCAGTCTTTAAAGATGTTTTGTTTCAATCAGGACATTCAACTTGATGCCTGTAGCACCAGTGTTTTTTGTTTTGTTACCTTGCGAACATTTAAGATTTGTACGGTTCACTGGTTTAAGTCCATCTTATTGCTGAGCATGATGCTGTACGCTTCTGAGCAATTAAAGCTCAACGTGCTGTATGCTTCTGAGCAGTTAAAGCTCAAAATGCTGTATGCTTCTGAACAGTTAAAGCTCAACGCGCTGTATGCTTCTGAGCAGTTAAAGCTCAACGTGCTGTATACTTCTGAGCAGTTAAAGCTCAATGTGCTGTATGCTTCTGAGCAGTTAAAGCTCAACATGCTGTATGCTTCTGAGCGTTAAAACTTAATGTGCTTCTGAGCAGCATACTTTATCCACTGCTGAGCACGACATGAGCACACTTTATGCTTCTTGTGATATTACAGTCACCTGAGAATTATGTCATATTTTGGAATTTTCAAATATTATATTTTTAGTTTTATTCTAGCTTTTGACTTTTTGTGTGTGTGTGTGCGTGCGTGCGCCTGTGTATGTGCTTGCATGCATGTGTCTGTGTGCCTGTGTATATCTGTCTGTCTGGTAGGAATATCATTAATGTGATTCCTTGTTCAGTCAGTGAAAGAAAATCTATTGATTTTATATCTGTCTGTTGAAGAAATATTCCTCTTTGAAGGTTTACAATCTTGTTTAGCCTGTCTAGCGTCGGTGAGAAACCTAATTACACTTTTCCCAGTAAATGTTTGTATGTCTTTGACATCAGTCGAAGACGGAGTTGAATATTGTTTGATCTTCTCCGATGAGTACATTTATTTTAGTTGCCTCATCAATTACCCTTTTATTCATGAAATATTCAGTCACATTTTGTTGAATATATCCATCACGTATTATGCCTCTTTCATGAAAAAACCAAATGAAGCAGAAAGCTTTGTGTACAATGTTCGCTGTTGTGATATCACTATGTATTTTTACATGAGATTGGTTTCAGATCTCCAAGATAGATAAAGCTTTTGAAAATAGAAATAATTCACAAATTTGTTTGATAACTAATGTAAAAACTGTTGTAACAGAGTTGCTGTCTTAAAACAACCACTCATAATTAATTTTGTGTCCAGTTTATCAGTAAAGAAGATTTCACCGAATTTTCTGAAATTAAAATCTTGTAGCACTCGTTTTTTGTCAGAGTTTTGGACAGCTATAAATTCAAACCAGAACTTGAAATGCCCTTGTTTTTATAAAAGGTATTGCATGGAATTTTTCAAAAGAAGAAACAATTTATTTTATTTTATTGAGCAGTCTATTAGCAAATTGTGTACTATTTGTATTTGTATAGCCAGCGTGTATAAAAAGTAACAGTTGACTCTTGTGACTTTATATTAGAAGGGTGCCTGTAGTAGAACACTCAGTATATGGACACACTCATTTGGATATTTCCCATTCCAACCATTGCACTACGGCCAGTGTGTCAAATGTCATGGTAAATACTGTCCTATACAAGCCGATAGGAACCAGTAAGGAATTGGGGAGGGAACCATACGCTTAAGGTCCAAAACATTTTATTTTATTAAAAAGATTTTTCTTTACTATCTTATATTATATACACCACAGAAATTTACTTCTGCCTCTCACTTGGCATATGCCCCCCCCCCCCTTGAAATAATGGAATAATAAAAATAGTAATAATAAATTTTCCTGCCAGAACAAGTGTAATAAAAATGTAAATTTTCTTACAAGAAACAAGTGTAATACAAGTTAATTTTCTCACAAGAAACAAGTGTAATACAAGTGTTAATTTTCCTCACAGGACTACATGGAAGCGCAGATCGTGGGCCAGTCGTTCCACCAGCAGTACTCGGGGCCACCGCCCGATAACCGTTACCTGGCTGGTGGGCCGAGCGCGTCGGAAAATGCACGGTTCAGTTCTTACAGTGGATCTTCGTTTAGTACCAGCTTCGATCCTGACAACGTACCAGTCGACAGAGCACCAGTCTACTCTGGGTGAGTCGCTTAGCAACAGAACCATTTTGGTGTAATTATTTAATTATATTTATTGATATGTGTGAGAGATGTAGCAAAGGAAAGAAATGTAGAATTATCAGAGTTATTTCCCCTTAACTGGAAACCTGTTGGTGGAATTTGTTCAGAGCACAATTATTAACATTTTCACATAAGTACAAATCATACGCTAGTGGGAAGGGCGTTATCACCAGCATACAGTTTTAAAAAAAACAAAAATCTTGCCAAAAATATTTTCAAAATCAGCATATCCTAGTCCACGTTTTACAGATATGATTTTACAGTTGCACATTTGACACTTACGCATTTTATTGTAACACATTTTACAGTTGCACATTTTGTAGTCACATTTTACAGCTGCACATTTTACAGTTATGCACTTTACAGTTACATATTTTTACAGTTACACAATCACCAATAATAACATTGAACTGGGGTCTCATTTTATTTCTCATTCAATATAATTTCATTTTAATCATCTTCTTTCACTGTTTTTTTATCATAGCAAGCTGAAATGGAGGAGGTAATGGTCTCAAAATAACTGTTGTCAAGTGCCTTTATGTTATACTTTGAACACTTACCGTCAGTATTTTTTTACGCACTCTTATCTATAAAGCAGAGATGAAAATTATCCTGAATTTTGAATTTTAGCTCCACCCCAAAAATTGTTCCTTTGAGGTCGACAACAGTCTTTGCATCCTTGTTTTGGCTGTGTACACACCAAATATAACATATCCAACAATGATTTTTTTATATGATATATTTGACGAATAGTACTTTTTATTTCTTTCATCTTTTAAAACTTACTATTTTGTCTAAAATGATGAAAAATGTAAACATACTGACCTGTAATCGGGTTGTCTGCTTAGTATAGAACTTGGAACAATTTTGACAGGCATCAAGGTAAGTAGTCTGGTTTTTATTTTAATGTGGCAAAGCATTGTAATAATATAGCTAATTTTGAATTTGAATGACGTCAATATTCGGTTTGAAAATTACTAAAGCACCTGACTGTGTTTAAAGAAAATCTTGTAATTAAAAAATTGTACTATTTACGAAATATGGATTTCAAGTGAAATTACGGTATGATATGTTATATTTATTGTGTACGAAGCTACAACAAGTACAAAAAGTGACTGTTGTCGACCTTAGGTTTTGTTTTGTTTATATTTATGTTTTGTTTGTTTTTGTTTTTATTTATGTTTTGTTTGTTGGTTTTTTTTTTTTTTTTTTTTAACTAGGTACTTTTGAAAACCAGTCCCCAAATTCCAGATTATGAGACAGAATCCCAAATTATAGATAATAAATCATGTCCCAAAATACCAATAATAAATCATGTCTGGGATTCTGATGGAATCTTAAAACAAATCCCCAAATTCAATACCTTAAAAATTTCTTGTATTTTTTTGTCTAACATTTTCATCTCTGTTTTTCATTTTAGAGTGTAATAAATTCATGCATATGTTTAGACTTATAACAACACGTGATAGTGGCTATCCTAGATGCAGTCTTAACTGCTACAAATAAACACTGGTTATCTCCCATACCAGTTGTTTGTATTCCTCTTAGTAAACATAAATAATAGTATGAATATAACTGCGTAACATTTAAAAAATTATATATATATATATCAGTGTTTTAATGCATATGTATGTATTTTGTTTTTAATTTGTGTGGAATTTTAGGATTTTTGTGTTACATATTTTGTATTAGTGTTGTACGTGTGTTATGTTTGTTTGTTGTCACGAAAGGTAGTATTAGATTTACAAGTACATGTAACTTGTAGTAATTAGATGTAGATCTCTTAAAGAGGTAATGTTTATACAAAAATATAGTTAAAATGACAAATATAAGTGAAAATCTTGTTACAAATCTGTAGATCCTAGCCATTATTTGTAAACTGACATATAAAAATGTTTAGATTCCACTTGTGATATTATAGGTGTGGACCATGGTGTTTTTAGTGTTGTAAATCAGCGTTTGTCTACAGATCAGCCTGCTTTAGAAATAATGAATTCATTGAAATTAGGGGATTGGAGATGGTGTTTCAGACAAAACAAATAATAACACTACCTACCAACTGTACCATTCAAAATCCTAGTTTCTGACATGAGTGCATATTTGTTGCACTAGCTTGCTCACAAACCTATTGATCAGGAAAAAATACCCCCTCCACAGACTGCTACCCTGACTAAAATATCCCCCTCCCAACTAGAAGACTGGTCTGAAAACGACTATAAATAATGATTATCAAAACACAGAGATTCAGGCTATATTTTCCTATCTTCCTTTAAGGAGTCTCATTCCAGCCAGTGCACCACGACTGGCATATCAAAGGCCATGGTATGTACTACTCTGTCTGTGGGATGGTGCATATAAAAAATCCCTTGCTGCTAATTGAGCAGAGTAGCCCATGAGTGGTGACAGCGAGTTTCCTCTCTCAATATCTGTGTGGTCCTTAATGATATGTCGGATGCCATATAACCATAAATAAAATGTGTTGAGTGCGTCCTTAAATAAAACATTTCTTTCCTTCCTTCAATAAGGGGTGGGACGTATCCCAGTAGTACAGTGGTCGCCTGATGTGCAGTGGGTCTAGGCTATTTTCCCTTGTACTCACAGCACCACACTGGTTTTATTCTTTAATTATCTAGGGGTGGGACGTATCCCAGTAGTACAGTGGTCGCCTGATGTGCAGTGGGTCAAGGCTATTTTCCCTTGTACTCACAGCACCACACTGGTTTTATTCTTTAATTATCTAGGGGTGGTATCCCAGTACAGTGGTCGCCTGATCCTAGGCTATTTTCCCTTGTACTCACAGTACTAGGGTGGGACGTCCCAGCAGTGGTCTGATGTGCAGTGGGTCTAGGCTATTTTCCCTTGTACTCACAGCACCACACTGGTTTTATTCTTTAATTATCTAGGGGTGGGACGTATCCCAGTAGTACAGTGGTCGCCTGATGTGCAGTGGGTCTAGGCTATTTTCCCTTGTACTCACAGCACCACACTGGTTTTATTCTTTAATTATCTAGGGGTGGGACGTATCCCAGTAGTACAGTGGTCGCCTGATGTGCAGTGGGTCTAGGCTATTTTCCCTTGTACTCACAGCACCACACTGGTTTTATTCTTTAATTATCTAGGGGTGGGACGTATCCCAGTAGTACAGTGGTCGCCTGATGTGCAGTGGGTCTAGGCTATTTTCCCTTGTACTCACAGCACCACACTGGTTTTATTCTTTAATTATCTAGGGGTGGGACGTATCCCAGTAGTACAGTGGTCGCCTGATGTGCAGTGGGTCTAGGCTATTTTCCCTTGTACTCACAGCACCACACTGGTTTTATTCTTTAATTATCTAGGGGTGGGACGTATCCCAGTAGTACAGTGGTCGCCTGATGTGCAGTGGGTCTAGGCTATTTTCCCTTGTACTCACAGCACCACACTGGTTTTATTCTTTAATTATCTAGGGGTGGGACGTATCCCAGTAGTACAGTGGTCGCCTGATGTGCAGTGGGTCTAGGCTATTTTCCCTTGTACTCACAGCACCACACTGGTTTTATTCTTTAATTATCTAGGGGTGGGACGTATCCCAGTAGTACAGTGGTCGCCTGATGTGCAGTGGGTCAAGGCTATTTTCCCTTGTACTCACAGCACCACACTGGTTTTATTCTTTAATTATCTAGGGGTGGGACGTATCCCAGTAGTACAGTGGTCGCCTGATGTGCAGTGGGTCTAGGCTATTTTCCCTTGTACTCACAGCACCACACTGGTTTTATTCTTTAATTATCTAGGGGTGGGACGTATCCCAGTAGTACAGTGGTCGCCTGATGTGCAGTGGGTCTAGGCTATTTTCCCTTGTACTCACAGCACCACACTGGTTTTATTCTTTAATTATCTAGGGGTGGGACGTATCCCAGTAGTACAGTGGTCGCCTGATGTGCAGTGGGTCTAGGCTATTTTCCCTTGTACTCACAGCACCACACTGGTTTTATTCTTTAATTATCTAGGGGTGGGACGTATCCCAGTAGTACAGTGGTCGCCTGATGTGCAGTGGGTCTAGGCTATTTTCCCTTGTACTCACAGCACCACACTGGTTTTATTCTTTAATTATCTAGGGGTGGGACGTATCCCAGTAGTACAGTGGTCACCTGATGTGCAGTGGGTCTAGGCTATTTTCCCTTGTACTCACAGCACCACACTGGTTTTATTCTTTAATTATCTAGGGGTGGGACGTATCCCAGTAGTACAGTGGTCGCCTGATGTGCAGTGGGTCTAGGCTATTTTCCCTTGTACTCACAGCACCACACTGGTTTTATTCTTTAATTATCTAGGGGTGGGACGTATCCCAGTAGTACAGTGGTCGCCTGATGTGCAGTGGGTCTAGGCTATTTTCCCTTGTACTCACAGCACCACACTGGTTTTATTCTTTAATTATCTAGGGGTGGGACGTATCCCAGTAGTACAGTGGTCGCCTGATGTGCAGTGGGTCTAGGCTATTTTCCCTTGTACTCACAGCACCACACTGGTTTTATTCTTTAATTATCTAGGGGTGGGACGTATCCCAGTAGTACAGTGGTCGCCTGATGTGCAGTGGGTCTAGGCTATTTTCCCTTGTACTCACAGCACCACACTGGTTTTATTCTTTAATTATCTAGGGGTGGGACGTATCCCAGTAGTACAGTGGTCGCCTGATGTGCAGTGGGTCAAGGCTATTTTCCCTTGTACTCACAGCACCACACTGGTTGTATTCTTTAATTATCTAGGGGTGGGACGTATCCCAGTAGTACAGTGGTCGCCTGATGTGCAGTGGGTCTAGGCTATTTTCCCTTGTACTCACAGCACCACACTGGTTTTATTCTTTAATTATCTAGGGGTGGGACGTATCCCAGTAGTACAGTGGTCGCCTGATGTGCAGTGGGTCAAGGCTATTTTCCCTTGTACTCACAGCACCACACTGGTTGTATTCTTTAATTATCTAGGGGTGGGACGTATCCCAGTAGTACAGTGGTCGCCTGATGTGCAGTGGGTCTAGGCTATTTTCCCTTGTACTCACAGCACCACACTGGTTTTATTCTTTAATTATCTAGGGGTGGGACGTATCCCAGTAGTACAGTGGTCGCCTGATGTGCAGTGGGTCTAGGCTATTTTCCCTTGTACTCACAGCACCACACTGGTTTTATTCTTTAATTATCTAGGGGTGGGACGTATCCCAGTAGTACAGTGGTCGCCTGATGTGCAGTGGGTCAAGGCTATTTTCCCTTGTACTCACAGCACCACACTGGTTTTATTCTTTAATTATCTAGGGGTGGGACGTATCCCAGTAGTACAGTGGTCGCCTGATGTGCAGTGGGTCTAGGCTATTTTCCCTTGTACTCACAGCACCACACTGGTTTTATTCTTTAATTATCTCTGTGGTCCTTAACCATATGTCTGACAATATATAACCATAATAACAATGAGTTGAATGCATCATCAAATAAAACATTTCTCTCTCCTTCCTTTAATGATCCCAATTCCATTTATTGATCTGATCGTAAGACAACAGCCAGCAATTATTTCCAGCTTCCTATGTACTGAATTTCAATCCCGCTAGGTATTTGGCCTATTGCCAAGGTTACAGTGTTTCCACTTGTTGTTAGGCAACACAGCTATCTGTGAGTGCTCCAGAACCTGTGGAGGAGTGGTAAATAGTGTATTGCTAGTCACATGCAATAACTACATATCAACCATATCTGAGATATTTCACTCCAGGCAGAGTTCTCAGATGATCTGCTGTCTTGAGGGTTTGGGTGTGGCTGTAATAGGTCGTCATGGGTTACAGGTTTTACTTTTACAGATGATCCACATCTGTAATGTTTACAGATTATTGCACTTATATATGTAATGTAGTATTTCAAATTATTACACATGAAATATAATATTACATATGTAATATTTCACATTATTGCATGTGTGATATTTCAAATTATTGCTATTTAGTATTTCAGATTAGTACTGCATGTGTGCAGTGTTTCACAATTAATACATCAGCGGTTACTTATATCATTAGACATACTGTTCTACTGTAATTTAAAACTGGCATTTGTAATATTTAAAACTATTTTATGTAGTATAATTACGCAGCTATTCAAATTATTATACCTACAGTCGTGTATATTAGAGATTACAGTTGATTACATCATCTGGTTACAGTGTTTCAAATTGGGTGCTGGTGTGGAAGAAGGAAGGAAATGGTTTATTTAACGACGCACTCAACACATTTTATTTATAGTTATATGGCATTGGACATGTGGTTAAGGACCACACTTATATTGAGGGATGAAACCTACTGTCGCCACTTCATGGGCTACTCTTTTCGATTAGCACATACCATGGCCTTTGATGTACCAGTCGTGGTGCACTGGCTGCAGCGAGAAATAGCCCAGTGGGCCCACTGATGGGGATCGATCCAATATTGACCGTGAATCAAGCGAGCGCTTTACCACTGAGCTATGTCTTGCCCCGGGTGGTGGGGTGGAGGGTGGGTCACATGATCTACGTGTAGCTCTATCGGTAGAGCGCTCACCTGAAGTGCTTTGGCCACAGGATCGAACCTCCATGGTGGGCTTTTGTCCGTCTCAACTAGTGACCCACAACTGGTATATCAAAGCCTTGGTATGTTCTGTCCTGTCTGTGGGAAAGTGTATACAAAAGATCCTTTGCAATTAATGGGAAAATGTTGCAGGTTTCCTCTCTAAGACTGTCAAAATTACCAAAGTTTAACATCCAATAGTCGATAATGAATAAAACAATGTGCTCTAGTGGTGTCATTGAACCTTTTGTTTATTTTTTAAATTGTTGCACACATAGAAGTTAAATGTATTTTAATGTATTAATTGTTTCTGGGCAGAAAAACAAAAAACGTTTTAAAAATTAAATTGCATTAAAGGCATATTGTCACAGACCACGTGACCTATTTACTGGTCTAACAAAGTATTACCTGAACAAAAATTATTTGATTTGTCCCTAAATGTACTTTATTCAACCATCTTCATAACCACCATACTCCATTTATTAATGATATTTTGTAAAAATAATTGAATTATGGCAATGGTCCATAATTCAAAAACTAAAATTGCCGAGAGGGTTGACATGGATTTCACTCCATCATGGTTCAGTTAAGGTAATGCGATAGCTAGATTTGGTTTCCAACAATTAATGTAATTTTTATTTATTATCCATTTTTAGAGAAATAAGGTCTTTCACTATCATCTATTAAATATTTGATTACAAAGAAATATATTATATATATATATATACTGTGTTTTTAATAGTTTTATCTGAATTAATTCTACATTTTTTAATGCTGAGATAATGAAACCTCTGGATTAAGAAAACACATGCCTGACAAATGTTACGAACATTAACCTAATTTGTTTGTCTGTGTAGGTATTCATGTGCTTGGATGGAACACATTCATGTTTAAATCCAACACTATCACCGGGGTCACAGTGTCAGGTTACTAAATAAACACTTACAGGACTTTGTTCTAAATGATAATAAATCTGTGATTCTTGACCCACCGGTCGCTAGACTATTACTGGGTCCTCAGTCCTCAGAATTGTTCACACATGTCATCAAAATCATTGAAAAATGCTGCACTGAATGCATTGACAGATTTGTTTTGATTTTTTTTTTTTTTATATAAATATAAAACATTTTTTATGTATAACAGGTGATTTGTTTATTCATATACATATTTTAAATTTGTTTACAAGAATTTCATACCAAATAATAAATAGTCAAACCTGCTTTAGTGGCCACTTGTATTAAGCAGTTACCTATGTTAAAAAGGCCACATATTAATTGTCACAAATCATCTAATATAGTATAAACTAACCTGCATTAAACAGTCACCTGTCTTTAAAAGCCACTTTTTATTAATTTGTTAGTGGCTGCTTAACACAGGTTAGACTATTAATAAAAAAATAAAAATTCAATGTAACAGATGCTAAAAGAGCTGGTATTTTAGTACTGGTATTTAAATCATTGTGTAGGAAATATTGTACAAAATAAACTCAATGTCAATTATATCATTTTGCATTTTGTAACTACCAATTTTGTAAATTTTGCAGTATGTTACTATTAATATAAACTAGTTGTATAATAACAATTATTATTATTATTATAATCAGTGTGCGTTTATTATGAACTGTAAGAAAAAATAAAATTAGGTGTCCTGTTGGTTTGATTTCTGTCACCAGCTGACCTCTCATCCAGTCCTGACCTGTCAGCCGTGTAAATTGATGTTTAAACAGCCCACAGGTCTTTGTGCATTGTTGACGTGCACATTTGACCTTCGCAGGCCGCAATGTCATATTAGCTGTGTTTTCATAACCCATACACACTAAGCATTCTTGTTTACAGCCAATATATGCTTCAATTTGTTGTAAATAATATATCTATTTTGTTAAATATTGCTTCTGAACATAAAAAATATGTTTACAAAGAAAACAAATTAAGCAGTAGGAAATAATAACATAATCAAAATAGATAAATTATAATTATAAAAAAGCTGTAATTGAAAAAAAAAAAAAAATTGTAGGAAAATAAAAGTAATTATATATTTGACATACACTACAAATCTGGTGCACAATATGAAATAAGGGCTGTTATTGCATTATAATGTGGAGGAGTAGGGTAGGGTAGGGTAGGGTAGGGTAGGGTAGGGTAGGGTAGGGTAGGGTAGGGTAGGGTAGGGTAGGGTAGGGTAGGGTAGGGTAGGGTAGGGTAGGGTAGGGTAGGGTAGGAGTGGAGGTGGTTGGAGGGGGAATTAAGATAATATTATATATATAGATTTTATAGTAGATTTCTTGGGGGGGGTGGGTGAGTTAACATTTGTTTTGTTTAACGACACCACTGGAGCACATTGATTTATTAATCATTGGTTATTGGATGTCAAACATTTGGTAATTCGGACACTTTAGTCTTAGAAAAAAAATCTGCTATATTTTTCCGTTATCAGCAAGGGATCTTTTATATGTACCATCCCACAGACAGGATAGCACGTACCACGGCCATTGATATGCCAGTCATGGTGCACTGGTTGGAACGATTCTGGCATATAGTCTCAGAGGAAATCTGTATGTTTTCCGTTATCAGCAAGGGATCTTTTTATTACTTTTGCCCACATGCAGGACAGCGCACACCATGACCTTTGATATACTAGTCATGAGCACTAGTTGAGACAGGTAAAAACCAAACAATAAGAGAATGGATCCACTGAGGAGACTTGAACCTATGACTCGTGTGCAGATATCATTAATTTCAACTTATTTCTGTGCTTATATCCAATTAAGGTTCAAGCACGCTGTCCTGGGCACACACCTCGGCTATTTGGGCTGCCTGTACAGGACAGTGAGTTACTTGTTAGATGTTTGTGGTTAGTGAGAGAGAAGAGGGGTGTAGTGGTCTTACACCTACCCATTGAGTTGTTAAAACTCGCTCTGGGTGGGAGCTGGTACTGGCCTGCGAACCCTGTACCTACCAGTGCAGATATCAACAAATGCTTTCACTTTATTCTTTGATGATAATAGGTATTGTGCACGAAATATGTCCCACTTCCCATAGTACTTTCTGGAACACCCTAATTTAATTAGTCCGTTAGAAATGATGTAATGGCCATTGTAGTGACAGCTAATTAACTCTTGTAACAATGTGTTTTTCATCAACTAAAGAGCTCCACTTTGTGTGATGAGGGGGAAAAGGACTGCGTGTTATGTCAGACAGTATGATTGATAGATTTGTTATGTTACTAGAGTTGTTGCTACCATGGATATCTGATGACAGAGTACACAGGAAATTAGTGCAGTGCATGTTACTGCTATATCTTGAAAGATCTGCTTAAAAAACTGGATGTTTTGATTGGACTCTTCCTAACAGAGGGGTGTCAGGACAGTCAACCATTTCACAAATATTTCTGTGTTTTTCAAGTGCATATTTAACCAAACTGTTTGCCCATTCTTCCTGCCCCAGTTATCAGAATGTATACTAAATAGTTTTTTCTATAATTGTGGACCAGTCCATTTTGAGGGGTGGAGGTTTGAGTTTCTGCCTGCAGACGTTTGGATAGTATTGGTTTCCCTGCTGTAGAGAGCACATTCCAGGCAGGGTGCAGACTGCCCCTAGCACACACACATTGTAGACTAATAGCACTTGATGTGGATTTATTCCACACTCTGGAATGACTTCCATACACTGTGATATTCTTTGACTGGCAATATGTCTTTAGCTATGTTAAAGGAAAGGTACTGTAACCTGTCTGTGTCTTTGACTGTGTTAAAAACAAAATTGTTGTAGAATTGATTTAGATGGATGTACCTGCACAGTTTGAGTGCATGTTATTTATTTACTGTCTATTTTAATATACTGTGCTGTATTTTTAATTTAGATTTTCCCTTTATTTTCGAAACAGTCATTAGGCTAATAGTCCCAAATGATGATAGAGCTGATCAAAAATGTTTGTAAATCTATGCTTCCTGCCCAGCCATTGTTAGCAGGCTCTACTGTCCAGTGGAAGCTTCATATCGCAAAACAAATTTAAATACATACTAATAATTCGGATCGCCAAAAATATTTAAAATTATTTTACCAGTGTCTCTCTGTGTTGCAGCAAAGAGTTCAGCACAAAGTCCATTTGTCCGCAATTCCTGTACGTTTTCTTTTAACGTAATCCATAATGCATAGACTGGATACACATACACGCGTAAGGAGACACATAGATGGAATCTACTCAACCTATTTTCATAGAGAGTGATTGTTACGTATATACATGTATACATGGATATATAGAGATTACAAACAAATGCAATTTGTGCCTTAAGTAGTGTAAATAGATGAAAGACATTTTGCATGAAATGTTCATTGGCATTGAGTTAACAAGTCGCTGTCCTCCTTCCATTTGTAAGACGTGTCGTCTCTTTGTGTTGCAGCTTCTTGATCAGCTTCATGGTGGACGCCCGCGGCGGGGCCATGCGGGGGTGTCGCCACTCGGGTGTGCGCATCATCATTCCACCGCGCAAGGCCGCCATGCCAACGCGCGTCACATGCCGCCTCATCAAGAAGGAGAAGTTACTGCACCCCCCTCCACTCCACGAGGGGGAGGGCCTCGCAGCCAGGATACTCGAGATGGGGCCAGTCGGAACTACGTTTCTGGGGTGAGTTTTACTTATTTATAGCCAATCGGAACTATGTTTCTGGGGTAGTTTTACTTATTTATAGCCAGACGGAACTACGTTTCTGGGGTGAGTTTTACTTATTTATAGCCAGACTTTAGTTTTTTAACAACTCGGGAGCATGAAAGATCGCATGTGTTCACAGAATGATTAGTGTTAAAGGGGTAGTGCTGTTTGTTCAAATGAGTTGCATGATATTTTGTGCCCCGAGGATGGAATTAGGGGTGTGTAGAGGTGTGATTGTGTTCACACCCCTCAAAACAAATGGTGAATATAACTAGCTAGTTCTTGGTGAGCAGAAAATTTCATCAAATTAAAATTGATCCACCACCACCCCCCACCCCCACCCCCAGTGGATTAGATGCTTCTTCCTTGCCTTCACCACAATTATTATTATGTAGTAGCATCAGAAAAAAAGAAGAAAAAGTCCAACAATTCATATTCTTGAAAGTACATTTGTTTTAGTTTCACCTTCTCCCAAGTAAACCACTGGATCGTCCCTTGATAACAGCACATTCATTGTATGATCTAATAATAGTAAATTACACTGCATTACTGTTTGGAGTTCTGCATTCTATCGGTAATAAATGAGACAAGCAATTATAGGAGAATTAAGCTAGTAATGTGTGTGATTAAACCGTCCTGTGTTCTAGCACCTCCAACAAGTTAACAGTGGTCGGACAGCTGTGTCGGTTTCATCAGCTGTGAATAATGCTGGCTTGCTGTTCACAAAATAACTGTATAAAAAGACCAGCAGTCATTCGGTGATTATGGCTTCATGTGGAGTTTGGCTTTCACTTTCAAACAGCCTACCCACTCTGTAATTGGTTTTTACTGGAATGCTGTTATTTTACTCCTGTAGTTTTAACTCACATGATGATGTACAGTTAACTCATTTACTGTTAAGGCCAAGAGTTAAAACATATATACATATAGTTTACTTGTAAGAACTCTACTGTCGTCTTACTGAAGCCATTTCTTTCTCGCTTTTAATACATGTGTAACTAATATAGTAAATAAAACCACCATTAAAAACACTTAATTTTCAACAAAATTTGTGGGGGGTTTCTCCCCTCTCCTCCCACCTCCTTTTTGAAAGATTAGCAGCAAGGGATGTTTTAAATGTACTTTTCAAGAGACAGGACCGTTGATATACCAGTGAAAGCCATTTTTGGGATGAGGTAAAACCTAATCAAGAGACAGGACCGTTGATATACCAGTGAAAGCCATTGTTGGGATGAGGTAAAACCCAATCAAAGAATAGGCCACAAAGATGATTTGATCCTTCAACTAAGGTGAACTGATCCTGCCCATGATGGGTTTCCTTCAACTAAGTTGAACGCTCTGCGAACTAATCTGCCCATGATGGGTTTCCTTCAACTAAGGTGAACGCTCTGCGAACTAATCTGCCCATGATGGGTTTCCTTTAACTAAGTTGAACGCTCTGCGAACTAATCTGCCCATGATGGGTTTCCTTCAACTAAGGTGAACGCTCTGCCAACTAATCTGCCCATGATGGGTTTCAGTGTTTAAAACATAATGAAATACAAAACTAGATAAAGATACAGGAGACAATATAATTCATATTTCAAAATCTTAGATAACCAGAATTCAGTTCACCTGATTTTATCTAGGTAACTGATTGTTTGGTTACACAGAGTACATTTGCTTAGTAAATAAAGTTCTGATGATCCTGAAATTGGTAACTTTTAATTTTAGAATGCAATGATTCACCACACGACCAATTGGCAGTTCGTGTGAATTTGAAAGTTCCTAAGTCATTTTCATGATTTTCATGTCAGCTGTGTTCATTATATTAGAATCTTACGTCAGTGAACCTGTTAGCCAACCGGCTGGTTAATGCCAGACTGATGACTACATTAATCATCGTTACTCTTATAGAACGTGTCATTATCAGTTGTCTTCATTCAGATGTCACTCGTTTACACCTGGCTGTGTTTGTCGGTTGGGTTGGAGAAAAACATTGATTGGAGATGACGATAATGCAGATTAATTTGTGTGATATTATTGAACTATGGTTCAGGCTTGCAGGGCTTGAACTTACTGATGGCACTGATGGCAATAGTCGTGGCTATGATTGGAATTGCCACTGATCAGGGGCTTTACCTTTGGCAAGTTTTTGTTGCTGGATAAAAATTGATGCTATCAGTTCAAGAGATAATTTTAGTTTTTATGTTTTGTTTATTTGTTGCAAAAGTGACTGCTTTAAAATTGCCGTAGGTAGGCTCGCAATTGCCGTAGGTAGGCTCGCAATTGCCGTAGGTAGGCTCGCAATTGCCGTAGGTAGGCTCGCAATTGCCGTAGGTAGGCTCGCAATTGCCGTAGGTAGGCTCGCAATTGCCGTAGGTAGGCTCGCAATTGCCGTAGGTAGGCTCGCAATTGCCGTAGGTAGGCTCGCAATTGCCGTAGGTAGGCTCGCAATTGCCGTAGGTAGGCTCGCAATTGCCGTAGGTAGGCTCGCAATTGCCGTAGGTAGGCTCGCAATTGCCGTAGGTAGGCTCGCAATTGCCGTAGGTAGGCTCGCAATTGCCGTAGGTAGGCTCGCAATTGCCGTAGGTAGGCTCGCAATTGCCGTAGGTAGGCTCGCAATTGCCGTAGGTAGGCTCGCAATTGCCGTAGGTAGGCTCGCAATTGCCGTAGGTAGGCTCGCAATTGCCGTAGGTAGGCTCGCAATTGCCGTAGGTAGGCTCGCAATTGCCGTAGGTAGGCTCACAATTGGCAGCTTACAATTGCCGTAGGTAGGCTCGCAATTGCCGCAGATAGGCTCGCAATTGCCGCAGGTAGGCTCGCAATTGCCGTAGGTAGGTAGACTCGCAATTGCCGCAGGTAGGCTCACAATTCCCGCAGGTAGGCTCACAATTGCCGCAGGTGAGGTTTTTGCATTTTAAAATTGCTGTGGGTAACAAATTCTTAAAGTTTGAGCCTTTAGTGTGTTATCGTGGGTACATGTGTATATAACTTGGCTGGTTATCCAGAACAGCAGTTCGTGAGTTGCATGTTGTGTGTGAGAGGAAACCAGCTTCTATGATATGAACAGCAACAAGGAATTGATTATAAACCAAAAACTGTCTTTGATGGATATTGTGAAGAACTATACAATGTACATGTAGATACACTGACTATGGTAGTTGGATATTGTGGCTGTCTGTTAGAATAAAACAAACTGGAAACCAGCCAAATATTTAATTTAGATCGTCTGTCTAAACTAAACTTCTTTTTTCTTCTTCAGGCCTGTTACATATGAAACTTTGTAAATCGTGACTCAAATGCAAATTTGTGTCTAGACTAATGTCTTTGCACAACTATGCGATTAACTAAGAGTGAATCATGCAATTCACAAAGAGTGAATCCAGGATTTTTCGATGAAGGAGGTGGGTTGGGAGTCAGAATCAGAAAACGTACATCTATGTCTGAGTTGTGAAGCTGCATGTTTTGAGCAATGGTCTTTCACAAACAAACATACTTCAACCCCCACCCCACCCTTATTCCTTTCTGATGACCATTCAGATTTTAGACTGTACAGTCTGAGGTGTAAAGGTTTTATAAACATTAACCGTGAAACTTGGCCAGCTCTTTTTGGACTGCTAGCCATGCAGTCTGCAAGCTATGGATGTTTATTAAGTTTAGTAACACTGCCAGATACAGAGATAGTGAAATACAGGTACAGATATAGATAGCATACAGATATAGATAGCCCAAAGTCATGATACAGATCGGTGTTGTGACCTTTAACCTTTATGTCCCCTCCAGTAAACATTCTACAGTGATGTTTCTTATACTGTAGCCAATACACAATTTTAAGAAGAGTGTTTGCCTCTAACTGAAGAGAGTGGCCTGTGTTTTTCTGTCGATTTTGTGGCCTGTGTTTTGACAGGTTGTTTCTGTCGATCTTGTGGCCTGTGTTTTGACAGGTTGTTTCTGTCGATCTTGTGTCACACTGGGACACCTGATAGTGGATGAGTGGATGGCGGCTTGTTAGCTAACTGGTTTTAGCTTACTTGCTGCATGTAGTTTGAAGTAATGCAGTACATTTCACTGACAGTAAACATAATGTGCTGCATTTACAAAGCCTGCTTTTGTCTTACAGTCTTACACATGTGTAATTACACACATTTACAAGGCTTAAATATCTGTGTTTAAGAAATCAGGCTTTGTAAATTTGACCCAGACATGTGTATAGTTACATTCATATATTACAGAGATTTCGTAAAGCTGATATCCTACAAGGATATTTTGGTATTTAATTTAGAATAGATCATCCATAATAATTTTCTTGCCATTGCATACCATTCCAGACCTGGGTGGGTAGTGGGTGGGTGCCACAGTGTGCATGCATCTCTCATTGTACCCATTTTAGTGTAAAACCCATTTTTACCTTTTTTGTTATAAAGGTCCTTTATCGAGATTGATGCACACATACCCACACCCCATTCGCTCCCCACCCCTAAAAAATATATATTCTGCATACTGGCCTACATTCTTTGATATATGTTTATAGGCCATAGTTTGTAATTTACATCACATAAAATTAAGTTATTTTCCATGTTAACATTTAGAAGCAGGTTTCTGTTTCACTAAACATTTTTTACAGTGACAGACTGACTTGTTTGGAGGCAGTTGACATCCATTGATAATAATAAAAAAACCCAACAAGTTTATTGAAACTGTAGTGGTATTTGTAGTTTGCATTAGTAGATAATATTATAATATGTTACGGCGAGAGTGTGACTGTCACCAAGCCATTATGATAAAATTGGCAGGGTTAAAATTAGTCCAGTACACCTGTTATGAAAGTAAAACTTCAGTTTTGTTGACACAGGTAGGGGAAGGGAACTCTATTTAAGTGCCCATATCCACAAGGGTTCAGGCACACCCACCCTGGGTTTGGTCTCTGACATGGCCAGTGGTCAACTCCAGGGGGGGAAATGACACGGGGAGTACAGTGTAAGATGTTGTGGTCTGAGGTTGTCAGAGTTGAGCTTAAATGAAGTTAAAAGTCAAGTGCATTGTTCAGACCCTTGAGTTGTGTAGTGTGTGATCTCGAGAATCGTGAACACAGTGTATATAAGCCGGAAATGCGCGGTGGTATTCTAGTCTGGCATTTGGCTGTGTGTTCAGATTCCACTGCGAGTTTCTCTCTCTGCGTGTTCCTCACCTAGGACATCTGCTGAAGATAAACAGGGAGTGTGGAGTACAGCAGACCAGGAATATCTGTGTGCATCTTGCACAGGTTTGACTGCAGTATATACAAGTGTGGGTCACTTGTAAATCGTGTGAAACACCAGACATGAGAGGTCAAGAATCAATACCCCTCCATGAACCCACTGCATTCACAATAAACATCGCTATGTGTATAGGTACTGAAGTATAGTTATATACAGATATCTTGCTCAACATGTCACTTGGTAAGGGAGGGGTGGGTGGGTAATCTGACATACACATAGCTATGTATTGAAGTATAGTGATCACAGATATCTTGCTCAACATGTCACTTGGTAGTGGAGGGGTGGGTGGGTAATCCGGCATACACATAGCTATGTATTGAAGTATAGTGATCACAGATATCTTACTCAGCTTAGTAGGGCGGGGGCGGGTGTGTGTGTGTGTGTGTGTGTGTGTGTGTGTGTGTGTGTGTGTGTGTAGTTCAGGATAAACATCAATAAATGTTTATGTTTTGAAGTATAGTGATCTACAGATATCTTGCTCAGCTTAAGGGGGGGGGGGGGGGGTTAGTTCAGGATAAACATCAATAAATGTTTAAATGTTTTGAAGTATAGTGATCTACAGATCTTGGTCTACAGATATCTAGCTCAACACAGGTCACTTAGTGAGGAGGGAGGTAGGCAATTCAGCATAAACATAGCTATGTGTATACCTATTGAAGTATAGTGATCACAGATATCTAGCTCAACACAGGTCACTTGGTGAGGAGGGAGGTGGACAATTCAGCATAAACATAGCTATGTGTATACCTATTGAAGTATAGTGATCACAGATATGTTGCTAAAGACGTCACTTGGTGGGGGAGGGAGGGTGTCATTTAGTGATCACAGATATCTAGCTCAACACAGGTCACTTGGTGAGGAGGGAGGTGGACAATTCAGCATAAACATAGCTATGTGTATACCTATTGAAGTATAGTGATCACAGATATGTTGCTAAAGACGTCACTTGGTGGGGGAGGGAGGGTGTCATTTAGCAGTGGAATGCTATCTTGAGGAATCACTAAATATTCTCTTTTTTTCTTTTCTTTTTTTACATAATTTCCTCAAATAGGAAGAATGTGGCTGTGTAGTAGAGGTGAGATGGATCATAAGCTTGGTCCACCATCCAGGGTTTTTCCACTCCAACTGGTAGTCCATTACTGTCATTAATAGCCATAGTGGTTTTTTTAAAAACAGGTGCTGTCATTACATCAACATCCCTTTGCTTTTCTCTGAATATTAAGTGTGGGATATTGTTAGTAGGTTATCACTCACATCTGATCTGATGGGCTGTAGGATCGATCCCCATCGGTAGACCCCTTTGAGCTGTTTGTTCAGATTATCTGTATTTTATGTACTGTCCTGTCTGGGATGGTGCATATAAAAGATCCCTTGCTACTAATGGAAAAATGTGGTAGGTTTCCTCTCTAAAACTATATATCAAAATGACCAAATGTTTAACATCAATAGCCGATGATTAATAAATCAATGTGCTCTAGTGGTGTCGTTAAAAAAAAAAAACTGTCGGCCTTCTCTTATTAATACTGTACTCACCTTTATATTGTTTACTCATTAACACCCCCCCCCCCCCCCATCTCTCTCACCTGTCATGATTACAAAGGTGTGTTTGTCGATTTGGTTAGGTGGGCTCTTCTGATGAATTTCAGTTACTATACATGTTCTTTTATATTTGTACAGATAATGAATTTAATATATATGTTTGTCTTCTCAGTGAAATATGACTTGTTACAAGTTGTAGTGTGTGTTTAAACTAAACAAATTAAAATCTATATGTTTGACAATGTCTTTTTAGCCCCCTCTTGATCCAACCAAAGGGGACTATAGGTTTTCTCTTTGTCTGGCTGTCCATCCATCCTTCCATCTGTCTCTCCGTCCCAATATAGTTTTCTCAACTTTTCCCTCACAGTGCGTGAAGATATTGAGCTGCAAGTTTGTTTGTGTATAGCTTTATAATACAGAGTTACAAATCAAGTTTAACTTTTGACAGTTATAGCTTATTTTTTCAGTATGAACAGCAATTAATCACTCCCCTCAAGTTTTGTTTACACAGCGACGGCCGTCTCTGTGTGGCAAAGAGCTTGGGGTGATATGATCAATGTAATATTCATGTAGATATTTGTACAAATGTAATATTCACTTAGGCTATTGTAGGCTTATTGTAGGCTTATTGTAGGCTAATATTCACATACATATTTGTGCAAATGTAATATCATAACTATATTTGTACAAATATAATATTAATGCCAATATTTGTACTAATCTAATATTCATGACGATATTTGTACAAAAATAATATTCATGATGATATTTGTACAAATCTAATATTCATGATGATATTTGTACTAATATAATATTCATGACGATATTTGTACAAATCTAATATTCATGATGATATTTGTACTAATATAATATTCATGACGATATTTGTACAAATCTAATATTCATGATGATATTTGTACTAATATAATATTCATGACGATATTTGTACAAATCTAATATTCATGATGATATTTGTACAAATCTAATATTCATGATGATATTTGTACAAATCTAATATTCATGATGATATTTATACAAATATAATATTGATGACGATATATGTATAAATTTAATATTGATGATGATATTTGTATAAATATAATATTGATGATATTTGTACTAATATAATATTGATGACGATATTTGTACTAATATAATATTCATGATGATATTTGTACTAATATAATATTCATGATATTTGTACCAATATAATATTGATGATGATATTTGTTTAAATATAATATTGATGATGATATTTGTACTCTAATAATATTGATGACGATATTTGTACTAATATACTAATCATGATGATATTTGTACTAATATAATATTGATGACGATATTTGTACTAATATAATATTCATGATATTTGTACTATATGATATTGATGATGATATTTGTATAAATATAATATTGAATATTTGTGTGTTTCTATTTCAGACCGATCATCATCGAGGTCCCTCACTTCGCGTCTCTGCGCGGCAAGGAGCGTGAGGTGGTCATCTTGCGCAGCAACAACGGCGAGGACTGGACGGAGCACCCGCTGATCGCGACGGAGGAGGCTGTGCACAGCGCGCTCGGCGGCAGTCTGGAAGGTCTGAACGCCACGACCATGGTGTCAGCTAGTCAGTCAGAGAATAGTCTGTGGAGTGAGCATGATTTGTCGTGTCTTCAGTTACTTTATCGTGGTTATTTCTCCCCACTTTCGTTTTATACCTTCCCTTCTTCAGTTACTTTATCGTGGTTATTTCTCCCCACTTTCGTTTTATACCTTCCCTTCTTCAGTTACTTTATTGTGGTTATTTTCCCCCACTTTCGTTTTATACCTTCCCTTCTTCAGTTACTTTATTGTGGTTATTTCTCCCCACTTTCGTTTTATACCTTCCCTTCTTCAGTTGTTTTATTGCACAGTGGTAATAGTTGTTATACATAATACAGTGGTAATAGTTGTTATACATGTTACAGTGGTAATAGTTGTTATACATGTTACAGTGGTAATAGTTGTTATACATTTTACAGTCCTCTATTGCCGAGTGGGTGGGCGAGGAGAGGGAATTTAATGGTGATTTGTTTTAATTTTGCAATTCTCAGGTGTGAAAAAATTTAATATTATCCATAAAATGTACATATTCATCACAAACGAAATGCGTTTATGCTGGTTGTATAGTGCTAATATGTAACATGTCTCAGCCCAATGTTTGTAGTGAATGATTTCAATCTCAATGACCCCTTTTGTTTTTCTCCTTTTGAATTCCATCCATTTTAACATTTCATTATGTCACTGTTGCAGTATTTGATTACTGTCGTAAGAATGTGACTATTATACTATTTGATTACTATCGTAAGAATGTGAATACTGCAGTATTTGATTACTATCGTAACAATATGACTATTTGCAGTATTTGATTACTATCGTAAGAATATGAATACTGCAGTATTTAAATACTATTGTAAGAATATGACTATTTGCAGTATTTGATTACTATCATAAGAAAGTGGTCTTTTGCTGACATTAAAGTAGGAGTAAGCTGGTTGTTATTTCGATTGTCACATCAGATTACTTTATCATTCATCTTCAAACTGCGACAGATCTGCAGGGATT
This sequence comes from Gigantopelta aegis, assembly GCF_016097555.1. Taxonomy (NCBI): domain Eukaryota; kingdom Metazoa; phylum Mollusca; class Gastropoda; order Neomphalida; family Peltospiridae; genus Gigantopelta; species Gigantopelta aegis. Next base: position 2,627,419 of record NC_054706.1, read on the forward strand.
ATGCAGAAACGTTACACTGTGTTTTTGTCGACATTTTCACCGTGTTTATTGTCTGGTGTACGTGAATAGATTTATTGAAGCATGTTGTTTTCTCTCAGTCCTTTTTACTGGCAGTTTTATGTTGCATAAGGGTTTTTGTGGTTTTCTTTATTGAAGAGTTATTTGTTTCAAGTTTATGGAAGTGTTTTGTGGTAGTGACAGAAATGCATGAATAAGTAACTACTGTTATTAGGACATGCTTGTATGTTTGGGTCATGTACAGTTTGATGTTCATTGTAGAACATGTATGCATGCAAATCTGAAGTGACTGATTTTTATTTTAGAATCATTTACATTTTGTCATTTTGTGATTTTTAAGTTATTTTAAAACACTGAGTTTACAGGGTTTTATCAGCATCAGATTCACAAAAGGCTATGTTGTTTTTTATTCCCAATTTGGACTAACATTCCCAATATGAATGTAGATATTCCTTTCGTTTATTATTATACACAGATATATTTTGAAATTGATACTTAACACTTGACAAACACCCCTTCCCTCACCCATAACATTTCATAACGCAAAATAAATATATTAATTTGTATAAATACATGTATATGTATAGTATTACTGTTATAAAATCTAACTTGGTTTAATAAGATGAAATACCGGCCTCGGTGGCGTCATGGTTAGGTCATCGGTCTACAGGCTGGTAGGTACTGGGTTCGGATTCCAGTCAAGGCAGGGATTTTTAATCCAGATACTGACTCTGGGTAGGTGTAAAACCACTTGCACCGACCAGTGATCCATAACTGGTTCAACAAAGGCCTTGGTTTGTGCTATCCTGCCTGTGGGAAGCGCAAATAAAAGATCCCTTACTGCCTGTCATAAAAGAGTAGTCTATGTGGCAACAGCGGGTTTCCTGACAGTGTCAGAATGACCATATGTTTGACGTCCAATAGCCGATGATAATATAACAAATCAGTGCGCTCTAGTAGCGTCGTTAAATAAAACAAACTTTACTTTACATTTTTTAATAAGATGAAATCCCGTCTTCTGTTTTGTAAAACGACACACAAATTCCCAAAGTCAAAGCCGTGGGCATCAAGTCAAAGTTTAGAAATAAAACCCTGGTTTATCATAAGCATAATGAATGTGTAATATGCTGATTTTTACTCTTTGTTAAAGAAATGTTACATTTGTTATAATGCTAATTTACCTGTTAGACTGATGGGGATTTGTGTTGTTTAGGACATTATGACCAGAAGGCAGGGCAACAAGTCAAACTTTAACAAGTGTTTTAATATAACACACAATGGGGAAGTGTAGCAGGTTTCCTTTCTAAGACTATATGTCAAAAGTACCAAATGTTTGACATCCACCAGCTGATAAATCAATGTGCTCTAGTGGTGTCATTAAACAAAACAAACTTTAACTTTAATATAACACACAATGGGGAAGTGTAGCAGGTTTCCTCTCTAAGACTATATGTCAAAAGTACCAAATGTTTGACATCCACCAGCTGATAAATCAATGTGCTCTAGTGGTGTCATTAAACAAAACAAACTTTAACTTTAATATAACACACAATGGGGAAGTGTAGCAGGTTTCCTCTCTAAGACTATATGTCAAAAGTACCAAATGTTTGACATCCACCAGCTGATAAATCAATGTGCTCTAGTGGTGTCATTAAACAAAACAAACTTTAACTTTAATATAACACACAATGGGGAAGTGTAGCAGGTTTCCTCTCTAAGACTATATGTCAAAAGTACCAAATGTACCAAAACAAACTTTAACTTTAATATAACACAACAGCACACATTCAAAATAAATAAGTGAACAGTTTCATGTTTTCATAATAAGAACGTTCAGTATTATAACGACCAATTATTAAGATGCAAAATATCGCAATTTGGCATTGAGACTCTCTTTAATCTTGTGGGCATTTGGTATATTACTAGGGCATTGTGACAGTTGATGCATGGCTGCCATTAAAAATCAAGCCCTGCATAGTTTCCTAACCAGTATTTTAAACATCCACTTTGGGTGGCTCAGTGTTATAGTGCTCAACTCAGGTGAAATGGGTCACACTGACTTGGACTTTCCCCCATCCCAACCAATGTTCCACAAATGTTACCCAAAGGCTGTGGTATGTACTGATCTGTCTATGGGGATGTGCATATAAAAGATCCCTTGCTGGTGTGGTTTTTAAGAGTAGCCTGTGTTGCAGCAGAAAGTTTTCTACTCATCCCCAAAACTATATCATATGTTAGACATGAAATTGCCATAGTTTTTAAAAAATGTTGAGATATTGTTAAACAACTTTTACTTTCTGTCTGGGGTATTTTGTTCGTATTACCTTTCCAATTATTTATTCCACGATAAAACTGACCATGTTTATCATGTATATACTTGTATATTCTTACTAGTGATAAAATAAAAATGTTATAATAATTAATATCATGAGCATCCATTTTGAATATTCTGTTCTTGTTTCCCTCCTTTATTTACATTCCACTGAAAAAACAACCATGTTTATCATGTCCATATGTATTGGGTTTTTTAGAACTAGACCAAGAAGAAGACTTGACTGCCAAGAGGATCACCCGCATTCTGACAACAGATTTCCCACAATACTTTGCACTGGTGTCGCGTATCCGCCAGGAAACCAAGCAGATAGGCGAGGAGGGGGGTGTCATCAGCTCGACTGTGGTGCCCCAGGTGCAGGCAGTATTCCCCAAGGGGGCTCTCACGAAAAAGATCAAAGTTGGCCTACAGGTTGGTTGAGATTGTTTGTCACCAGAGTAGTTCGTAGTCATTTGGTGTTGGTACTCAGTCATCTCTTGTGCTGGGTTTTTTCCGTGTCTGCTTCATACATAGTTAAAGGTTTCATCATACTCAGTAATCTCTTGAACGGAACTGGGTTTTTTTGTGGTTACTTGATTGATTGATAGCTACGGGTTTTATGAGTTAAACAAGTGCTAGATGTTCAAAGGCAGATGAGAAACAAGTCACTGAAATGAAACGGTGATGTGCAAATCAGCAGAACAGTATTTTCAAAGGCATTAGTTGAATTCTTGGGTAGGCAACAGAAGGATAAATTGTAGTACTAGATGTATAGTGGAGATAGAATATTTCCATTCATAGAGCTAAACATATATTGCCTAAGAAAGTCTAGGGCTTATTAGAGAAGTTTGAAATATGCCCAACACCACAAGACACCTAAAAACGAATCAGTGCCTAACACTAGACTTTTCCTGAGTTTTCTTGGGGACACAGCAGACTGTTATCCAATCTAGTGTCATCAGATGTTTCTTAAGTATTTTTAGCTTCCCAGTAGACTATTTTCTTCAACATCCGTCAAGTCACACATTTTGACTTTTCTTCAGTATTTTTGACTTCCCAGTAGACTATTTTCTTCAACAATTGTCAAGTCACACATTTTGACTTTTCTTCAGTATTTTTGACTTCCCAGTAGACTATTTTCTTCAACAATCGTCAAGTCACAGATGACTTTACTCGGTATTCCTGGTGTTACAAGACACAATTTCTTAACTTGTGGGTAATCTAATCTCACGACAGAGCAGATTTTCCTGGAATATTTTAATAGTCTTGATTTTACCACAAACAGTTTCTTAGTACTCTCATGTCAAGATACCTTCATGTCACTATAGATTTTCTTCACACAATCTTGGTGTTACAACAAACTTTTACATAGTGGTTTTCCTTATTCTTGGTATCACAACAAACTTTTCCATAGGGTTTTTCCATATTCTTAGTATCACAACAAACTTTTACATAGTGGTTTTCCTTATTCTTGGTTTCACAACAAACTTTTCCATAGGGTTTTTCCATATTCTTGGTATCACAATAAACTTTTACATAGTGGTTTTCCATATTCTTGGTGTCACATCAAACTTTTACATAGTGTTTTTTCCATTTTCTTGCTAACACGTCTAACTTTTCCAGTGTTTTTGTATATTCTTGGTATCGCATCAAAATTTTCCATAGTGTTTTCTATATTCTTAGTGTCACATCAAACTTTTCCATAGTGATTTCCCATATTCTTAGTGTGATATCAGACTTTTCCATAGTGTTTAAATTCCATATTCTTAGTGTCACATCAGACTTTTCCATAGTGTGTTTCCATATTCTTGGTGTCACATCAGTCTCTTCCATAGTGTATTTCCATATTCTTGGTGTCAGCACACATTAGAGAAAGAGGTCATGTTAGATCGTTGATTTTCATTTTGTTAGGCAATTTGTACCTGGGATACCTTTTGTATGTTTAGTGTCTCACTTTGACTGCATGCCTATGACACTGACATAAAAAACAACAATATTGACATAATTTTTTTAATGATAATAGTAATTTTCATATTTAATTTTAGTAGAATTAACTGTTTCTGTTGGGGTGTCGTTAAACATTTATTTATTCATTCATTCATTCATTCATTCATTCATTCATTTGAACATGGGATAAGAAGTAACATGGTGACTCTTGGAGAATGGTCACAAAAGCCATGTAAATGTTACATATACAGTGAAACCTGTCTGAACCGGATCATGTTGGGGACCTAATATTTATATATACAGTGAAACCTGTCTGAACCAGATCATGATGGGGACCTAATATTTATATATACAGTGAAACCTGTCTGAACCGGATCATGACGGGGACCTAATATTTATCACATCCGGTGTTTAGAGCATCACATCTTAGAATTTAGAAAATTCGTGACCATGAATCTTGGCTGGTTTTGACAGGATTGTGGTTTGTCCAGTGTCCAGTTTAGGCCGGTTTCACTGTACTATGTAACATGCAAAGTTGTATGTCTAGCTCAATGTCAATGTTACATGCTTCACTTGGCATCTGAAACAATTCACAAATAAACTTGTAATTCTGTCACTCTCTCAGACAATTTATTTCTTCCACATTCTTAATGTTTGTTTTGTTTTTTTTGCATTTCTAGCCTACGAGGTTATATGTAAGGCCAGTAAAACTTGACGATCTTTAATAGGCAGACGGGAATTCTTTTTTTTTTTTTTTTTTTTTTGGTTTATAAATATATTTTTTTATCCGATGTTCCGTGTTGTCTAGTCTTTGTAGAAGAGGCCCTATCTAGCATGTAACGACTGACTGAGCTCCACATAAGCGTCATCGTGTTTAGTTTTCAATCTTGTGTGACACTTTCTGTTTACGTCGTTCTCCTGTCGGTGTAGGCACAACCCATTGCACCCGAACTTGTCACAAAACTGTTCGGTAACCGCGTGGCCGTCAGTCCCATTGTCACGGTGGAGCCGCGACGGCGCAAGTTCCACGAAAACATCACCCTCACCATTCCAGTGCCGAAGGCTGCCCAGAAAGGGATGATCAACCAGTACGGAGGGGACAGACCGTCCTTGCGTCTCCTGTACAGTATTTCTGGTAAGCTCGGCTTGTTAGTACAAAAATACACACGGCAGTATGGTTGGAGGGTTTTAATTTGTAATTTAATTTTACGGACATTAAAATTTGAAAACATTTTTTTAAATATATATATATATATATATATATTACATGCAATATATAGTCTTGTTACACGTTTCTGCAATTTAATTTTATGAATGTTAAAATTAAAACTTTAAAAAACAAAATTACATGCAATATAATTTCTTGTTACTTATTTCTGTAATTTAATTTTATAGACATTAAATTCAAATTAAAACTTTTTCTTGTAAAATACACACAAAACCTTTTCTTGTTACATAAGTTATTTTGATGGACATTTAATTCTAAATTTTTATTTTTTAAATAAACACAGTACATTTTCTTTTTACATTTTCTATTATTTAATTTTATGACATTAAATAGTTAAATTTAAAAAATGGATCTTAATTTGGCATAATTTCATCTGGAAATGATAGACATTCATAGAATGTTAGTTAAACAATTATTTCTTCATAAATTAATAAAAATCTAATTTAGTAATAAAATAATATAAATATTTTTAACTTTGTCAAAACAAGTAGAATAATTTTTTTTTTTATTATAGTATTCTAGTGTTTCTGAAAGAAAATTCCTAAAATGTTGAGAACATTTTAAAAATCAAACATTGCCAAGATATGAAAGCAGAAAATATTGGAAATATTGCAGATATGACACTATTGTGTTTATATTTCTTTAACTCTGTAAAAGTAAAAATTTGTCCTTTGTAATTTGCCCGAACTAAAAGCTGAGTGAAACTGTGTTTCTAGATAAGTTGAGCTGATTTTTGTCTCCACACGACTTAAAAGAATATAATGTTGACTAGAAAACTTACTTCTCATATCATTTTCCACATAAATGCCTCATAAGCATGTCTTTTCAAGCCATCATTACTTACACCATTTTTGTGTTTTCTTAACAATTTTACAAATTGTTGCACATTAATTTGTTTATATGTTTGCAAGGTGTTTTCACTGCAGTGTTTGCAACGTCAATTGTTCTTCAAATTTTTTGGTATGCATTGCCTAGTTATCATAAATATTTTATAAAGCTATTGCAAGGAGAACAGAATTGAAAAGCACAAAAGTTGGTAAAATAAAACCACAATTGAAAACAAAAGAAATGAAAATTAAAAATTATTTGCAAAACGTTTGGCTATTTTCTTATTTTTAATACAATTTAATTAATAACATGTTAAGACGGGTTGATTCATTAAGAAAATATTTCTGTGGTTTACTCAAAAGCATGATTTGTTTTCTTGTGGACAAGGATTAATTTCGATCTCAGTCAGTTTTAGTTGTTTCCCGTGTTGTGTTGTTTTATCATTTTGTGTGCATGCTTTATTCTCTATTGTCTGTACAGATATAGTTTGAAATATTTAAATATGTAGGGATTGTTTACAATTATCAACATTTTTATAAGTGTACAGTGGACACTTTTCACCCCCACCCCTTTCCTCCTTAAAGCAAACATAAAATATCACTTTTACCAGGGATACTTTTATAAATATATTTGTATTTTAAATTTTAAAAGTGTATACTAATACCCATACCCCTAATATGTAGTTTGTACACTTATGACATGACTAAAACGTAAGAATTTCTTACGGCAATTTTTTAATGTTTTTGCCATAGGTAAAATGCAATTTTGAGCTTGCCTATTTAACAATTTTAAACAGAGTATCTTTTACAACAAATCAAAACAAAAATTATCCCCGCAATTGACCGCAATAATTTTTATCCAGTAGCAAAAAACTGCCATCGGTAATGTCCTGACTTCAGTAGCCTATTTCATACCGCTGCTACGGCAATTGCAGTCAGTGCCATCATTAAATTCGAGCCCTGTCTGAAATGCTGATATTTGTGAATGGTGCCTAAATAAGTTATTGTTTTTCATGAAATGAATCGGTTACTTTACTTAGTATTTTATCTTTGCACCTATAAGAATGAAAACTGAATTTAAAAAAACAGAGAAATATTATTTTCTATGAAATCCCTTGCACTCTACGAATCCAATCTTAATACGAATCCAATCTTAAAACAAAGTCTTTGCTGTAATCAATTCAGCCCTATTTATTATTTTTGGTCAACTATTTTTCGGGTGATTTTATTTTTTAAAATACATGCAAAGAAATTTATTATGACAAATAATGTGTGTACCTATCAACTCACTGCTAAAATAATTGGTTAAATTACAGCAAATACAACTTTTGATAAGAAAGGCTTCTGTTTTTGTTACAACCTTACAGCATTATGAACTAGTTTTCATGTAAAGGTTATAGTATTTTCACAGATTACACTAATTGTGTGTTTCTTTTATCATGTTTTGTATTTGTTCTCTGTTTTTATAACCGATGTTATGGATATATATATATATATATATTACTCTGCATACATGTATATGATTTGTTT